>NC_087202.1:24973589-24986089 GCF_015104395.2 Macrobrachium nipponense | reverse complement strand
TTCGGAGTACATAACAAATCCTTTTTTATTTGTACTTGACAACCACGCCACTTACCCTGGCAACCTCTATCCTTTATACAATTCAATTACAAAACAGGGAAACAATACTGTGTGTCAAGAATGAGACGACGAGACGTTCCCCTTACAAACAAATAAATCAGTTGTACCACGATGTCGACAACTTGACAATTTAACTCTGCAGTTCCACATCTTCGTTAACAAAGTAAGCTGTTTGGGACATCAAAATAAATACGTAGAGAGTGTTAGACGCATTATATAGAAAGTCTGAAACCATTAATAGAGTATGCTTATTGTATGTGTGTATTAACAAAAACTGTAATTTCCAAGGCAACTGGTTTGGAGTGTGAAAATATGACTTTTTGCCAATAAATGGAATTCATTTACAATTTAAATGACATTACGTGAAATTACTTTTACTTTCTCAGGCACAAGGTAAATTTATAGTGTAAAACTCTAAGGAAGAATGTATGTAGTAAATATACAATCATTTAGGCAAGTTGACGACTTTCTGGAACATTTTCATTCAAACATTTTTACTATTTTAAATAACATTACATATAACCATATTTTGCTTTGTAAGCCAAAGGGAAAATTCTAAGGTATAAATAACATTACATAAAACCATATTTTGCTTTGTAAGCCAAAAGGAAAATTCTAAGGTAAAGCGTATCGAGTAAACATACATACAATCATTAAAGCTAGTTGAGGAGGCATCGCCCTTCATTCAATTTCATCTATTTCACTTCAACTTAGGCTTACCTTTGATACATTTTTTTTTGTCCCTTCCCGGAGACCAGTCCCTTTCGATTCAATAGACTGCCAATGCCACAACCTAACACCTTTTTTACTTCCCCTTCCTCACAGATGTTAGAGCGCGTTTTCACCAATGGTTGCCACAAAAAAAAATCTAATTTAATTTCACTGAGAGATTAAAAAAAAAATGGGGGAAAAAATGCTACTATTCTCCCACAAAAGTTTTTCTTTCATTCAAGGACTTGGGAAACAGCCTTTAAATACAGGACGTCTTAGGAAAGAATTTGTTTTTTTAATATCAATGTCCACCTTTCAATATATGCACAGCTTTAAGAAAGGGTTTGTTGTTTTAGATCAATACATCCATCTTTAAATACATGCACAGCCTTAAATACACGAACAGTCATAAAAAATGTTTATGTTCAATGTCAATATCCAGTTATCATGGACATCTATTAAAGATTTAAATGTTTTACGAGTAGTGAACGACATAAAATAACTGAACTCAAAATCATTTTCCCAATAATAAAATAGAAAAACATCAGCGCCACAGAAATGAATGTTACCTTCCACTTGCCACGTTATCAAGCCGTGATTTCACGAGCTATTTTCTCTTGAGGGCATGGGTACTGAAGGCGCTGTGTCTATGGAACTTGAGCAAAGACGCGAGGTTCCCGAAGTGACAAAGGAGCTCCTTGAGGGATACCAGAAGCTCTATCCCCTCCCGCGTCTTCCATTCCTCCCTCAGAAGCCAATCCACCGTGATATTAACACCATAAGAGGGAAAGGGGTGCCGCCGAAGAAGGGGATTCGCGACCCCTCCCCCCTTTACTGTAATGCCTCTCCTCTGAAAAGGGGGCAAGGAGGGTGAGGAGTTGAACTTCCCCTCGAGCCGACACTCAATCTACTGAAGTAATCAGTTGGCAGCTGAGGGAGAATAATTAACAAACTCTACTTGACCTTCACTCGGTCCCTTGAAATAGGAGGGAGTAAAAAGTGGGAGAGTGAAGAACAGGAAAGGGAGGGGAGGGGGGGAGGGGGTTGTTTGTGTGTTGGTATTTCCTCATTCTTCTCTGATCCGAATATCAAACTGGTTGCAGGGCAGGTCACCAAAGGAGATGGGCGGTCATCACTCACTCGTCAGCCGAGAGACAAACAATCCACCTTCGTCCGAAGAAATAACGGCCTCCCACTTTCCCTCGACGTTCTCACATTTTACGATAAGGAAGGATTTCCAAGGCCTCTCTATTCGGAAGTCCTTCGAAATGAGGGTGGGAAGGGTAGGGGGGGGGGAGGGGGGGGGGGGGGGTTTTGGACGTTTTCAGAAGGCAAATTCATCCATAGTTCGGAAGGTCCGGTGTAGCCTTAATGATAGAAAAAAACTTCAACATTAGTAGTATTATTAGTAATAAACCAGTTACTTTCACTTTCATGACTTATTAACCGTTCTATTACTGCTACTACTGATAGTCTATTGCTATCAATGAAATATACCCAGGTGATACGAAAACATTTACTTTTCGAACCCGAGAAGCAAGAGAAATAATTGACGCCAAAACCACTGGTATTACGGCAACGACAAGAATCTGATTTTCTGAGCCATCATTTCATGCGGACCAAAAACCGAAAAAGAAACGCAAACAGATCCGAAGTTCCATTTCCATACGCTGCACATCAGCAGCAGCAGTCCACGTTTTCGGAACATGAGCCAATCATCTGCCATTCAAAAAGAGCCACAAAGACAGAGCAAATGGACCCTTTAGGTTGTTTCGCAAAAATCCCTCATATAATATGTTGCCGGTGAACGCGAGGATTGGCCATGTAATACACATGGATCTCATCAAATTTATTCAATGCAGGCACCATGCTTAATCTGATAAAACCTAATGGCATGCGAGTTGATGATTCATTCATGACAATCGAAGGCCTGGTGGCAAATTATGTATCTATTTTTATAAGCACAACAAAAACCTCATTTGAATCTCAGAACGGCTGCTGCAGGTCGCCTGTTTGTGCATTTTTTTTTTTTTTTTTTTTTAAGAATAAATCATGGCACTCCATGAGTATTTCTCTGGCAATGCAAACTGTTGTTGTTATTATTATTATTATTATTATTATTATTATTATTATTATTATTATTATTATTATTATCAAACTGCAAGAACGGTGACACCTCCCAGCTTCCAGAATAAAGGAGAAGTGCTGTGATGATTTCAAGTCCGGTGCTCTGGGTACGTTACATTTTTCACAGCAGCCTCCAGGGACATTTTTTTTTTTTTTTATCGGAAAGTGGTCGGAACTATTGGAGTAACACAAAGTCTGGCAAACGCTTCAACAAACTCTAATATGGGTCTCCACGAGTCCACGCAATGGATAACCAAAGGTCAAACGCATACCGCCGACATTTAAGGAATCTGAGTCATAACTGTTGGTTCCATCATAAAATAGCGAAATATAACCGATACAAAAGAGCCCGCACGCATGGAATCCTTTCTTTATTCAACACTCCAAACGATTACATACAAAAACTGTTACATACCCAGTATGTGCATGCGTGAATGCACACGCGCGCATATCTGTAAATACAGGGAATAAAAGGTACACTATATGCCATCTGAGGCATAAAACAGACCAATGTCGGAAATGTTTTCAAAGCAATTATCTTCGCAAACACAGCGAACGAAAAGTATACTAAGGCTTCCCAAATGAGGATGCTGGCCAGCCATTCGTTGTAATCTTTATTCGCATCCATTCCATACATCAGCACACTCTTTGGTTACACTGAGCGATGAATACAGTAAACAAAGTTAAAATACGATAAACTTGCTGTAGCTGTTATTTTTGTTTCCACGAAACATAAAATTCAATAATGATACTTCGTTTCCCTTATCCCGTAAACAACCTAATTTGTATGAGAGAGAGAGAGAGAGAGAGAGAGAGAGAAGAGAGAGAGAGAGAGAGAGAGAGAGGCAGGCTAACTAAAATGAAAAAATGCAGCTCACATTAAGGTTTATGAAGGGTTCCATCAATGAAATACTGCACCTAAACTTTAGTATCACTCAAAAACAATGTTGTTTGGGAGGTTGTAATAAATACGTTCCTCTCTCTCTCTCTCTCTCTCTCTCCTCTCTCTCTCTCTTCTCTCTCTCTCTCTCTCTATATATATATATATATGTATAATTATATATATATATATATATATATATATATATATATATATTTTTGAATTTTTTACCACATCACCGTAAGATTTTCTATACACAAACATTGAGCTGCAAATGATGTTTAATATCAATTCCCTCTACCTCGGGAATAAAACCGAATTAAAATTCCCCTTAGGCATATTTCCGAGGTAGAGCGAAGGGAATATTAAACTATATTTGTAGCTCAATGTTTGTGTATATACAGGTGTGTCTATATATATATATATACTATATGTATGTATATATATAGTATATATCATATATGTAAATATATATATATATATATATATATATATATATATATATATATATATATATATAGAAGTCAAATCGTTAGACCATAAGTTTAGTCATTATTGCACATACATACCTGCTAAAACAAACTCGAGTATGTTTACGATATTATGAAAAGAAACCGTACGTTTTCCCTTCCGAAACCCACTAACCTAAAACACTCGTTGTACGCATACAGAACAACAAAAAATAGCATAATAAAATAGAATAAAATCATGCCCCGCGTATAATATCATAACCCAATTCCCCAGTTTGCATGGAACAAAATCACGGCTGTAAAAGCACGTTAGTCTGCGATATAGTACGGGCATTCCCCTTTCAGGGCAAAAATACCAAATGACCCAGAATGCAGATTACCTTGCCTCTAGCACGGGCAAACACATAAGCATGGACGCATTTGCTCCCGTGCATAAAAAGAGCCCATGCACACACATATTCCGGCCAAAATTTTAGGTTATCTCGCTTCGGAGGGAGATATAATGCGGGAGGCAAAAAGGTAATCCCAGAAGGAATATAATATGCAAATGGGTATAAATGAGCGGTACCATAAAATACCGGGGAATGATGAGTTTTTTAGTTTCCAAAATTGTACATAATATAGTAAAAAGAAACTGAATAGTAAAAGCCTTCATTAAGGGTAAACATAAGCTTGTGTAAATATCTTGATATAAAAGAAAAAGAGTCCTTTAAAATAACCGAATTTACAGAAAAACTAAAGGCTCGTTTTCTTAATACATGTAACATGCTTCTGTACATAACGTAACGTACAACTACAATGATACATCTCAGTGTATGGAAGTGCTCAGAAAATAATCCATAAACAGGAAGACACAGACATATACATATACACACGCGCGGGAGTAGGCACAAAAAACTCGGCAGAACTTGTACCCACCCATAAACATAAACATCAAGCGAAGGTTGGTTGGCAGAGTCAGGTCTGGGAGAAAATACCCGCATGCACTCAGAGGATTTAGTCAGACATCTTTAATAAAGTTTTTCTTTTTTCTCTCTCTCGCTTTCTTTTAAACCTGATACCTTCTAACACCGACTTTCTGAGGGAAACCAACCCACCAATCTACAACCCCCCCCCCCCCCCGCCCCCCAACACCACCCCCAGCCCTTCCCCAGAAGACAAAATAAGCCCTGAAATATTCACACTTGATGCATGCTCGGTAATATCCCTAAGTAACTTGCAACGCAAAGTAGGCTTCAACATTACGCGTAAATTAAACTCTGGTTAAGAAGAAAAGAAAGATAAGAAAAGAAACGGGGAAAAAAAATCTCATTGAGCTGTTAAATATCAGCTTAAATCAGATGCAGCAGCGGTTTAATATTTTCAGCAGCAGCGCCGAGGAATGCAAGCTGAACATGTTTCCTAGAGTATAATAAGGAGTAAACAGGGTACAACGATCGAGGAAATACTCTAAAAAAATACACTGGCAAGGATGGAGAGAGTGAGTGTTTATTTTTTTCCCTTTTTTCTCTTTACTTTCAAAGAAAACGCCGATGACATAAAGTTGTTTTTCGTTCGTTCGAGCAGTTGGACAAGATTTGTACTTTACTTGAGATACAATACATTTTCAAACTTTTTATTTATTTCATATCAATTTAAGAAACTATATTATACTATATTATAATAAATACTGCACGTCTGGCAGAAGACCGACCCATCATCTTGCAGGATTTCCTATCGCGGGTTAAATCCTTTATTGAATCTATTCTAGAGTTTCTTATCTGTTTATCTCGGTCATTTATCAAGTTGCTCTATTTTTGGTATGTTTGTTTTTACGTTGCATGGAACCAGTGGTTATTCAGCAACGGGACCAACGGCTCTACGTGACTTCCGAACCACGTCGAGAGTGAACTTCTATCACCAGAAATACACATCTCTCATCCCTCATTGGAATGCTCGAGAATCGAACTCGCGGTTACCGAGGTGGCAGGTCAGGACCATACTGATCACGCCACTGAAGCACTTTATTTTTGGTATAGCAGATGATTTGACATCTTTATTTTAAAGTTTCTAGTAACGTCTACTCAGCCATCCGCTCTGCTGTTCCCTTCTCGAACCTTGACTTTCTTTGCACCTGGCACCCACTCCTCACCCCACATATGCGGATGATTTTATGCTTCAAAGACCCCCCCCCCCCCCCCCCCCCCGCCTTCTTTTCCTTCTCGAACACTTACATAAGTCGGAGCTTAATCTTGGCTGATGCAACTCGTGTGGATTTAGATATGGCAGTTGAATGGGCCACACGAAACTTTGTTAGTCTCAAGACATCCAAGAATATTCTATCTAATAATGGTTCTGACTTTTGGTTCATTCTTTTTGTCTTACAACTTATGCTGGCATGAACGGATCACGTCAGAGACTACTAATTCTGGGTGTAATATGTAGTTGCGTTCGATATTAATTGTGGTAAGATCTCATTTTCTTCGCAAGTAATAATTCATTTGCCTACTAAGGGTGTACATAGCACAAATACACAAACATATTAATATGTTTTCATACGAAATTCATGTATTTCTGTAATTGTAACAACCACAATGCCCTCCTAACTTCTCGAATTCGTCACACTTTCGACAGGCTTGTCACTGTAAAATCTAAGATCCAAATATTAGTATTCTGTGCAAAATAAAAACTACAGTAAATCATTATTAACGTATATCAATTAAAATAAAAACAACCATAATAATTGGCCGCTTAATCAAGAATTTTAATGAAAATAAGAAACAGTAATGACCATACCATTGAAGATATTAAGCAAAACAATACCAATCTTATTAACCATAACGGCTGCAAGACAATACAACTTTCATGACGCTTTTCTGCAGAGGCATTTGCAGCTAAAAAAATTTCTGTATACCTAATGCCTAGCTTGGGCAGGAAAAGATCCATATTTACTGACCATGACTAACACTTCTTACATTAAAATCAAAACCAATCGCTTGTTTTCTCAATATAAAAAAATTTCCCTTTATCCTTCAACGTATTTTCATTAACAAAATTTTTCTTGCCCTGCCCCGCCACTCTCTCTCTCTCTCTCTCTCTCTCTCTCTCTCTCTCTCTCTCTCTCTCTCTTTCGCCCACCTTTCATCTTTTGATCGATCGCCTTCCCATCTACAGATTATGATTAACAGTCGCCAAATGTTTAAAGAATCATCAGGGTGATTCATCACGGCCCCGGTAATGTGTCAACCAATTCAATTTTCAGAATGGCGGGAGCGAGGGACAACGAATCATCATTCGGCTATCAAGCCAGTCACCGTTCTCTCTCACTCTCTCTCTCTCTCTCTCTCGGGCCAGATTATCGAAGAGTGAATTCCACAAACGGACAAACTAGAAGCAAGTAGGGAATTAAATGTTCAATTTGAACAAACTACGATATATACACATAATGTCAGTGCTATATAAATGTTCCCACAATTCAACGCTGTCCTTTCTGAAGAATGGCGTAGAGAGCTGTACTATACTGCTGCCACTACTACTACTACTACTACTACTACTACTACTACTACTGCTAGCAGCAGCGATACGTGAATATTTAGTCTTTCTGGACACGTTATCTCGGTTTGTCAGTTCTAACCTTCGTCACTAGCGCATAATTGACACCTTTTTCAATCTCAGTGTCAGAGGGATCCCTGCCTTGTCTTTTCTCCTAATTTCTAATACAAATGCCCATGGCATTTTCAACTGATCAGGGAAGTACTATCAAGCCTGAAGTAGATCTCTCTCTCTCTCTCTCTCTCTCTCTCTCTCTCTCTCTCTCTCTCTCTCGATCCGCCCCTTTCTTCTTTCCTTCTTCACAATTCATTTTCTCTTTCATTTCCTTTTCGGTATTACATATTAACGCCCTTCTTAAGCCAGGCTGATTATCCTCTTCGCAAAAACCAGTTCCTATCTCGTTTCGATCTTCCCTTGATGGTAGAATCCCCTGCTTCATTTTGTTATCCTTCACCAAAGTCCAATTTTGTTATAAGTACCAAAGTTCTATTTTCTATTTTTTTATATTTACCAAAGTTCTATTTTCTATCTTGTTATATTTACCAAAGTTCTATTTTCTATTTTGTTATACTTACCAAAGTTCTATTTTCTATCTTGTTATACTTACCAAAGTTCTATTTTCTATCTTGTTATACCTACCAAAGATCTGTTTTCTTTCTACTTTCTATTTTATTTAATTAAGCAAATAACTTCTTAGACAACTTTCTATTTCGCCTCACTTTAACAATATCTGACAGTGCCTACTACCAAGGAAAATATAGCAATACAGTCACTCGCGTTTATTAATACCGCAAAGATTTAAAGTAAAGAAAAAAAATGACGTACGGGAGAGATCTAATTAAAAACTTGACCCTGAACCAGATGAGATTTTTAAAGGGCTCATATATTTTTGCTCTAATCAACTGCTCTAAGTGGGGTCCCTCCGTCTTTAGATGAAGAGTTGTTCCTGTACTCGTCTAGCTGTTCGCCATTCTATATACTTTTCTTCTGTGTTAACGAGTTTCGTAAGAAAGTAATGACCTTCTCCAGAGGTCCTTTATTCCTCAGTTCCAGAGGTCCTTTATTCCTCCGTTCCAGAGGTCCTTTATTCCTCCGTTCCAGAGGTCCTTTATTCCTCCGTTCCAGAGGTCCTTTATTCCTCCGTTCCAGAGGTCCTTTATTCCTCCGTTCCAGAGGTCCTTTATTCCTCCGTTCCAGAGGTCCTTTATTCCTCCGTTCCAGAGGTCCTTTATTCCTCCGTTCCAGAGGTCCTTTATTCCTCTGTTCCAGAGGTCCTTTATTCCTCAGTTCCAGAGGTCCTTTATTCCTCACAGCGTTGGACTGTGGAACAGCCTCCCAGAGGATGTCGTGCACTTGGCACTCCAGAAGTTCTTGAGAAAATGCAATGCATTACTACCCTCAAACGATTCCTCTTGCATTTTAATAAATTTTGATCTATCTATTTATTCATTAATACCCTTTTTCTTTAATAAGTGGGATCTGTTCTTTCTGTATTTCCCTTTACTTCCTCTTACTTCTTCCAAATGAACGCAATATTCTATGGCAGCTTGATTTTCAAGTCAATGGACCCTGTGGGCTTGATCCATATACTAAATAAAAATAACAACAACAAAATAATAATAAAAGGAACAACAACAACAATATTAATAATAATATTAATAATAATTCTCATTCAACACAATTTACTTTAAAAGCCTTGGTATATGGCTGGTCGTTTATTCTTTTTCTTTTTACATTCACATGTCTGTCCTACTGATAACCTCTGTTCACAAGCGTCGACTTCTATTATATTCTGTGTGAACTTGAAAATGTAGAATAAACTACTAAAGTACCTGTTCCAAGTCTTCAGTTTTTCACTTATCTTTCTACCGTGGATTTGAGGGTATGCCCAAGAACGTGTTCCTTCGTGTTACATTGGATACTTACTACTTACATACATACACACACACACAGATATATATATATATATATATATATATATATATATATATATATATACTATATATATATATTGTATTTATGTAACGCATCACTTCCATTTTCAATGTAACTGATTCTCGTACGTAACATCTCTCAGCAGCTACCATTTCACCCTGGGCGTGGGTTAATTGCTAATTAATATGGCCAATTTTTGAGTAATGTATTAAGTATGTAATTATTAAGGTTTATATGTAAAATGTAGGATTAAGGCTCTCCCCCCTTCCATTCTCTCAAACCAAAGTTTTCAGGGCCTTATAGGAATAGACTGTTTTTCCTTCCTCCTTCTACGTAGTTATTGTCTCTTGTTCTATCGTGTGAAAGAGGTTATTTTAGGTAAAGTTTTTTTTTTGTTTTCGTGGGGTTTCATTAGGTTATGGTTAACGTTTTGTAACAAATAATCAAGACTGCTTAGTATTTTTCGTTATCCTCTTTGATTGTTATTCTCGGTGATTTTCCTCTTTGTTTGTTATTCTCGGTATTTTCCTCTTTGATTGTTATTCCGGGTTTTCCTATTTTGCTGTTGTTATTCTCCCCCCGGTGATTTTCCTCCTTTTGTTGTTGTTTTTCTCGGTATTTTCCTCTCGGATTGTTATTCTCGGTGATTGTTCCTCTTTTGGATTGTTTTATTCTCGGTGATTTTCCTTTTGATTGTTAATTCTCGGTATTTTCCTTTGATTTTTATTCTCGGTGATTTTTCCTTTGATTGTTATTTCTTGGGTGATTTTCCTCTTTGTTTGTTATTCTCGGTATTTTCCTCTTTGATTGTTATTCTCGGTGATTTTCCTCTGATTGTTATTCTCGGTGATTTTCCTCTTTGATTGTTATTCTCGGTATTTTCCTCTCTGATTGTTATTCTCGGTGATTTTCCTCTTTGATTGTTATTCTCGGTGATTTTCCTCTTTGATTGTTATTCTCGGTATTTTCCTCTTTGATTTTTATTCTCGGTGATTTTCCTTTGATTGTTATTCTTGGTGATTTTCCTCTTTGATTGTTATTCTCGGCATTTTCCTCTTTAATTGTTATTCTCGGTGATTTTCCTCTTTGATTGTTATTCTCGGTGATTTTCCTCTTTGATTTTTATTCTCCGTAATTTAGCTCTGTTAGTGATCTTGGCCCTTGCCCCTTAAATCAACCTTTGTCGCACTGATCTTTAACATGAAAAAGAGCCTGCTCTTGCCACTCGCTAAACCTAAAATATTTGTGAACACAAGCACATATGTAATATATACATACATACATACATACACATATATATATTATTATATATTGCTACTTTCAGATTGCATATATCCCCTCTTTGACTGTATAAAATGTTATGTAGAATTGTGCAACATTTTTTCAGATTCCTAGATAGCTTAGAGTTAGGATCTTTTAAATGTGTGTTCAGATTTCGCATAACATAATTTATAAAAATATATATAACGTAGAATGTAGAAAAAGAGAGAATATCTTTGTCCATTCAAAGCTAGAGTTTTTTTTCCTAATCTGTCAACACGTTTGATTAGGGACCTCGAGTCTTCATTGTGTTTTGGGATTCTGTCATCACATATGATAAGGGACTTCTGCTTCGGTCAATCGAGTCGAGCACGTGTCTTTTTTTAACAGACTGGCCTCATACGCGTATGTCTTTGTCAAAGCCACGTGCAGATTACACATTTTGTATGTAAAGTTGAGTAAGATTTCGAAGCTTCTAGAAAGAATTGTTGCCCAAAACGTTTTGTGTCATCTCCTGTCCAGCTTCCGTAAGGGAGAAGTTTTTCATTCGAGCGTAGATTCTCAAAGCGATCACCTCTCTCTCTCTCTCTCTCTCTCTCTCTCTCTCTCTCTCTCTCTCTCCTCTCTCTCTCGTATCTCTCTTCTCTCTCATCTCTTATCTCTCTCTCCATCGCATAGCACTTTTGATTTTAAAGTAACGTAACGATTGAATGGTCATTCGTAACTTGTAAATTTCAGATTTGATATTTCTTAGAGTTTATTTAGTGTTATATAGTGTTTTTTTGTGGAATCTGAACAAACGTTTTCACAAGTGTGTATTGTGTAACGGCGCCTATTTCTGTGAATTGGTGAATTTTTTTTGGAGAAAGAAGTTGGTATACCAAGGTAAAGTGTGTTATATTTTTATTAGTTGCAACTAATAATTGATAGGAACAGTGGTTAGGTAAAAACTAATAACTGATGGTTACAAAGGTTTGGTAAAAACTGATAACTAATGGTTACAATGTTTTGAGTGAAAATATTTACACTTTTACACATTGCAAATTTTTTGTGTTTTGTGTTTATTCATTTGAAGTGATTTTTACGTTTTGTGCATTTGTCCATTTTCTTATTGAAGTGTGCCTTTTTATTTTATATTCTGTGTGATTAATACTTTTTGCCATTTTGGTATTGTCCACATTTTTCTGTATTTTCATTTGCATCCACAATTTCATTGACTTAGTTATTTTCATTGCTTAATCATTGCACATTTAATTAAATTTAACACTGGTGAATTAATTTGCATTTACTTAGAATTCTTTTCTAGTTTTATAAGTGTTTTCATTTCTAACCAGTATATTTGCATTTGATTATATTGATGTTAGGAAGAAACATAGAGTGGTAATTGATCAATTTCCTTCAGGCACTTTATATATATATATATATATATATATTATATATTATATATATATATATATATATATATATTAATATATATATATTGTGTGATCTGATTAGAGATGGATATTTATGTGAATCTGATTAGA
>NC_087202.1:24941089-24968589 GCF_015104395.2 Macrobrachium nipponense | reverse complement strand
TCCATTGTAGGATACTCTTAAGCGTATTTCCTTTTTATTTCAAAGCTAGTAAACGAACTTCTCTTTCGAAAAGCAAAAACGACCACATCTGAGGTCCCTTCAGAAATACTCTTAAGATTACGCTTGCCTATATTGATAGGACGAAGTTACGTAGAACTGCACCTTTTCATTTCCAGGTTGCCAATCAATAAACGCAAACATAGACGCCAGCTATCATCATCATCATTGTAGTCGTTGTCATCATCTTCTCGTGTTGTTGTTTCGTGCGGTAATGGAATAAAAATGCTACGCAGACATGCCATTATAGACTTCTGGCAAACAGGATTCTCGTTATCCAGTTTGCAAGTCTTTTCATGAAAACCTATTTTACAGGAAACACATATGGTTACGCCAAGTACACACGGAAGCTTGCGCACGCACTTTCTTTATGTGTGTTTGTATAGAGAGAGAGAGAGAGAGAGAGAGAGAGAGAGAGAGAGAGAGAGAATGATTCATCTCTATATACAATTCTGCGATAACATTCTAAGACGTTTACTTTTGAAGGCAGACAGTGTAAACACTGCCGTATTTGAAAAGGGGGAGATTCTCCCCCATTCTTAATTCTATTTCCTCTTGAAGATGAACTTGAAGACACTGTCGGCTTTTTCCTCAAATCCTTTTCTTTTTACACTTTTTTAAATTGTTTCGTTTTTTTATAACTTGTTTCCTTTCAATAACCACTGTTCATAATAAATGCGAGGGGCGTTTTCAAAAATGCCGAGAGAAAAAAGAAAAAAAGGACGAGAGGGGAGAGAGAGAGAGAGAGAGGGGGGGAGCGGGGGAAGGTTGTCTTTCATCAATAGTGAAAAGTAAACCACATCCCAGTTATCATCAAGTGTGCAAATAGCCAATCAGAGGGGAGGCAATAAGAACGAGGGAGGAGGGAATGAGGGGAAAGAATGGATATAAGGAGTCAGCTGAGAGAGAGAGAGAGAGAGAGAGAGAGAGAGAGAGAGAGAGAGAGAGAGAGAGAAACGCAGGGGAATCGCGAATCACCGAGGGGTGAACGGGCAATTACGCACATTCAAAACGAATGAAAAGTCCTAATGAAATTGCCACTACAAAAAGAAAACTATACATACATAACATGAAAAATAAACAGCAACAATCTACGAAAATCAATTATCAAAACTATTATTAAATAAATCAATAAAATAGAGACACTACTAGAATAAAAGACAAACTTCAGATGCACTGAAATCAATCCTGTTTACTTGCTCCAACCTACAAATGCAAACAACTTCGTGTGACCAGGATTCTTTCGTAAATGCTGACTGAATAACCCAAGGAATCTCTTTTATTTCTTACCAACACACCCGCCCAATCCCCCATAAAAAAGGAGCAAAGCAATTTTGGCAAAACACGTAAACCTACTCGGAATCAATATAATATTTCTTAAAAAAAGATTCCAATTTCAATTCCACAAAGGCTAAACGCCTGAACAGGCAAGTAAAACGAATATCACTACACGTGTATTTCTACTTCATATTTTACAACTGTCTACAAGAAAAAGGGGCAGATTCTCTCCATTAATATGTCTTAGCACGACATGATAGCCATTTTAAATGTCTTCCCAGCATTTGGTACTTTCATTCCCCTTGGGTATTGATTGATTGATTGTTTGATTGATTATGAAATTTAGGTCTTGAGGACCAAGCGCCGGAACCCATCTGGATTATTCAGCGCCCTAATGAAAATGAAATATATAAATTAGTATGCTTAATTGGAGGATGGAGAAGAGCATATCATTGACAATGTGCCCTGGCATTACAATGTCAACTATATTTTAAAAAGTGCTTGCAATGCCTATTTAAGCCCTAAAAAGTACTGCTTTCTGCTGTCGACATTCCACGAGTTTCCTTTAGATTCTTTCCACCTATAAGGCATCAAACTCTTTCAACTTTAAACTGCTCCAGTATTCACCGGTCATTCAAAACCAAATCCTTCTTTCGAGACCCTATAAGGGTATCTAGATAAGTGTCACTATCTTAAATCTTAAAATAACAATGCCCTTATCCACCACCACCTACTGAACAATATCTGGAACCGTCGCCAACCAGCGATCGTTGGAGGACTTAGGCGGAAGCCCTGGCGTTATGATCCAGGGCCGAAGCCCCAAAAAAGATACGGAATTTTCCAGGTAAAAGTAATTGAATTAGACGCTGAAACTCGAGGTACGGGTAACCTGATAACGTTGTGAAACTATCCCAGCAAAATCTAATTAATACTCCCAGTCGATTGTTTAGTCTCAGCTTTTCATTCTTATGACTTTCAATCCGGAAAACATTTCTTCGGGAAGTTCTGGTAAAGAGTTTCATGTTCCTGAAGAATGCGTGTCAAACTGCTTTATGATACATCTTTTACGATTAGAATTATCTCGCGAATATGCTCTGTTTTCTATAAAAGGTATAAAGATTTGTTGACTAAAAGTTACAGGAGCTCATCTTCAATTATTATTATTTTTTTTTTTTTTTTTTTTTTTTTTTTGCTCTATCACAGTCCTCCAATTCGACTGGGTGGTATTTATAGTGTGGGGTTCCGGGTTGCATCCTGCCTCCTTAGGAGTCCATCACTTTTCCTTACTATGTGTGCCGTTTCTAGGATCACACTCTCTGCATCAATCCTGGAGCTACTTCAGCCTCTAGTTTTTCTAGATTCCTTTTCAGGGATCTTGGGATCGTGCCTAGTGCTCCTATGATTATGGGTACGATTTCCACTGGCATATCCCATATCCTTCTTATTTCTATTTTCAGATCTTGATACTTATCCATTTTTTCCCTCTCTTTCTCTTCAACTCTGGTGTCCCATGGTATTGCGACATCAATGAGTGATACTTTCTTCTTGACTTTGTCAATCAACGTCACGTCTGGTCTGTTTGCACGTATCACCCTATCCGTTCTGATACCATAGTCCCAGAGGATCTTTGCGTGATCGTTTTCTATCACTCCCTCAGGTTGGTGCTCGTACCACTTATTACTGCAAGGTAGCTGATGTTCTTGCACAGGCTCCAGTGGAAGGGCTTTTTGCTACTGAATCATGCCTCTTTTTGTACTGGTTCTGTGCAAGTGCCGGGCATTCACTTGCTATGTGGTTTATGGTTTCATTTTCGTATTGCACTTCCTACATATGGGAGAGTATGTTATTTCCGTCTATCGTTCTTTGAAACATACCTGGTTCTTAGGGCCTGATCTTGTGCCGTGTTATCATTCCTTCAGTTTCCTTCTTTAGCTCTCCCCTCTGTAACCATATTGCCAATTGTCATCGCTGGCTAGTTCTTTAGTCTGTCTCATGTATTGTCCGTGCATTGTTTTTTGTTGTGCCAGTCCTCTGTTCTGTCTGTCTTTCTTCTGTCTCTGTATATTTCTGGGTCTTCGTCTACTTTTATCAGTCCTTCTTCCCATGCACTCTTTAGCCACTCGTTCTTCACTGGTTTTCAGATATTCACCCCCAGTGCTCTGTTCTCGATGTTTACGCAGTCCTCTATACTTAGTAGTCCTCTCCCTCCTTCCTTTCGTGTTATGTATAGTCTGTCCGTATTGCTCTTGGGTGTAGCTTTGTGTATTGTCATATGTTTCCTGGTTTTCTG
Organism: Macrobrachium nipponense; assembly: GCF_015104395.2. Classification (NCBI taxonomy): domain Eukaryota; kingdom Metazoa; phylum Arthropoda; class Malacostraca; order Decapoda; family Palaemonidae; genus Macrobrachium; species Macrobrachium nipponense. Next base: position 24,964,964 of record NC_087202.1, on the reverse strand, counting down.
ATCTATGCTGCGGAGTTCTGCTTTGTTCCATTCCACTATTCCTGCGCTGTATCTGATTACTGGCACTGCCCATGTGTTTATGGCTTTTATCATATTTCCGGCGTTGCGTTTTGACTTGAGTATCGCCTTGAGTCTCTGCATATATTCTTTCCTGATCGTGTCCTTCATCTCTTGGTGTTTTATATCCCCTCCTTCCATTATTCCCAGGTATTTGTATCCTGTCTCATCTATGTGTTTGATGTTGCTCCCATCTGGGTAGCTTTATCCCTTCAGTTCTCGTTACTTTGCCTTTTTGTATGTTGACTAAGGCACATTTTTCTATTCCAAACCTCCATCCTGATGTCCCCAGATACAATCCTTACAGTCTGGATTAGGGTATCTATTTCCTTGATGCTCTTACCATACAGCTTGATGTCGTCCATGAACATCAGATGGTTGATTTCTGTTGCCTCCTCTTTTCTTGAGTTGGTACCCGGCATCCATCTTCTGTAGTACTTTTTGTCATGGGAATCATGGCTACTACGAAGAGTAGTGGGACAGTGAGTTCGCCCTGGAAGATTCCCTCTCCTGATATTAACCTCTGCTAGTCTTATTATTATTATTTTTTTTTATTCTTATTATTATTATTATATTATTATATTATTATTATTATTATTAACGTAGTCTCTCATTCCATGACGTTCTTCACATTTCGAAGTCATGGAATAAAATTTAAATGAAAGATTTGAAGAGCCAATTAAAACCCAAGAGCATTTCCAATGACATGTATAAATACAAAGAAACCAAACCAATATTTAAAGGTAAACTAACAGTGCCTTTTAAGCTAAGGTTACAGCTTATCCTTAAGCAAGTACAAGACAGCGTCATCTTCATTTCAAATACAAACTATATCTACACATTTATAGCTAAATACAAACTATATCTACACATTTATAGCTAAATCAAACTGCATTCGCAGCACCACAAGAAACTCTCATCTCCTTTTCCAAGAAGAACTGTAACAGTTTACATTCGCGTTCCCAGGTCAAGATGCGAGAATCAATTTGCATTCTTGGAAATAATCTCTGAACAGACATGGGGCAAATTACGAAAGCGACTTCGACTTAGGGTATACTTAAACCCTACATCTTTAATATTATTATTATTATTATTATTATTATTATTATTATTATTAGATAAACTTGAAGCCTACGTCCTTATTCCTAACATTATTATTATTATTATTATTATTTTCTGTGTAATTTCTCTACATTTTTATCTACTAAATAATTAATCTGTTAATTTGTCTTTTCTTTCCTAACAATTGTTCTCTTGTTACTGCATTGCCCATCACCATTTTTTACTTATGACGTAACAGAAGTAATAGGCAATACAGAAAGAAGAGAACAGTTTTTAGAAAAGAAATGAAAAAATCGAAGTACCAAATTGATAATTAAATACTAAATAAAAATGAAAAAAAAAAAAACTATCAAGTTCAAAAGGAGAATGTTGAAGATATCTTGAAAGACAAGTTACGAACTAGACAACTGTATCATAATACCTTTTATTAAGGAACTATAAAGGCTAAAGCAGCTCTTCATAATGACGACAATTAAACACCTCTAAAATCAATTCTATAAATATTTCGTTAATTCCGTTCCCAGCTAAGTGGGCACTGAGGTGTGAGTATGAAAGCATAAAAGATGCACCACCTTCTAACTGATGTCTTATCCTAGAAGAAGGAATCTAGTATCCTATCAAGAGATAACTAAATATCCGACTGACAACACTAACATCAAGTAGGTCACTAAGGTCATAAAACTAACGAGAGACAACTTACACTCTCCAAGAAACCAAGCTGTAGGGAAATATAATAATCTATCAGAAAACATGCCATTCACGGCAACACTTCTTGTCTACTTTTATCTTTGAGGAAAAACTACACACTTATTTCGTTACATCTTGAAATAAGTGTTCCTCCCAATAACATGTTTTCCATTACAATTTTTGGACAGAGTATTATATTTTGCTATAGTTTGGTTTCTTAGTTGAACATTATTACCTTACTTTGAGACCTATTCACTTAAATGAAATAGACTTCTGTATCCGCAGAATGACTTTCATATCAGTAACAGAGTCACCGTCCATATGAAGGATCAATCAATAAACTAAGATATTCACAAATGAAGGATTGTTATACTAAGATATTCACAAACTATCAAATTTATTCCTTCGCAATACGTGAACTTCACAAAGTTCACAAAGAGAAATATGGAATATAACTAGAGTAATAACAACATTTAATGACGCACTGGAATCGATTGCCCAGCAGTTTATAAAGTTATAGCTACACCAAAATTGGAAGCCCCAAGAAATAAAAATGGAGGCTAATTTCGGTAAGAAAACAAATGGACACTTACATCCTAAAGGAAAAATATCGTGGAAGCCACTGCAAGACATAAAAGAAAGCAAGGAAAAAATATAATCTTTTCAGTTTTCATATTTAATAACAAAAGAAAATTGTAGCTTTCTGTCCCCCCCCGCCTCTCTCTCTCTCTCTCTCGGAACCCTCTCACGCGCACGATCGCACATACACTCATAGAGAGAGAGAGAGAGAGAGAGAGAGAGAGAGAGAGAAGTGGGACGTGCGTCGCTGCGTTAAAATTGGATTATGACGTCAGAATCGAGGGACAAAAAGGGAGGAAATACGCACAACCTGAGATCCCTTGCGTTGGAAAATGTCAATTCTATAAACAGAGCACAATAAAATGTCACAGATCTTAGACTGACCTATGATCAATTTATCCGAATTAAAGAAGTAAGATGAGATGTTACCCTCATGGACTAAGTTAAGCAATTAAAAAAACTATGATAATTTCATCTTCCAGGAAAAAATTTACAATTACAAAAAGTACGATATAATTGATATATATCTGAGGAATATATATATATATATATTATAATATATATATATATATATATATATATATATATATATATATATATGTATATATATATATATATATATATATATATATATATATATATATATATGTGTGTGTGTGTGTGTGTTTTGGAGCATGTTACAAGACACATGAATATAATCTGAAGATCTAACACACTTTGCTTGCAACTATTACGTACCCAATAGACTGCTACCCAACGTTTTAAATAAAAAGCTTCAACACGTTTTCTATAACAGGTTTACCGCTAGGAGGAATAAACTATCCCCTCAATACCATTTTTAAAAGAAAAAAAATGAAGGAAAGAATACAAAGCCACTCTCAAAACCGAAGGGGAGGAGGAGGAGGAGGATACAGTTGGGGGAAAAAGACAAAAATAAAAAAATGTTTAATATGGCAAATCAAATCCGTCAGAGCCCCTCCGGACATCAAAAGGAAGTCTAAAAAAGGGAAGGAAACAAAAGAAAAACTGAATATCAAGTTAAAACCCACCTGGCCTCACGCTACGGAATCTACGAGGGATGAAAAATTCCCGGAGCAGCCGGCGACGCTCGGAGCTGTCACACACAGTAAGAGTGCAGAGAGAGAGAGAGAGAGGAGAGAGGAGAGAGAGAGGGGAGAGAGAGAGAGAGGGAGAGAGAGAGTGAGAGAGAGTATAGTTCCGATAAACGTCAAGTATAATAATATTAATAAAACAAACAAACAAGCACGCATACAGATATAAATATATATAATGTGTTTTATTCAAATTATAACTAACGTATATCGGAACTGTATAATCTTTTTCCCATTTCTTTTTTCATATCACTCTCTCTCTCTCTCTCTCTCTCTCTCCCTCTCTCTCTCTCTCCTCTCTCTCTCTCTCTCTATGTATATACACACACATGTGTGTGATTATGCATGAACTGCAATCAAACATACTATATATATATATGATATATTATATATATATATATATATACTATACATATATATATATATACATATATGATATATATATATATATATATATATATATATATATATATATATATATATATATATATATATACGTGTGTGATTATGCATGAACTGAACAATCAACCTACCAATTATATATATATATATATATATATATATATATATATATATATATATTATATATATATATATATATATATATACACATATATACATACATACATGTGTGTGATTATATTATGCAGGAACTGCAATCAAACCTACTAGCCAATACCCTTTAAGATCACGGTGCTTAGATAAGCAATAAACCTTTCTTCTAAACTCGACCGCAAACTACAACTGTCGCCTGACAACTAAGTACCTAATTCACTGTTTAGTCAACCGAGGAAACTGATTGATCCCTTTGAGCTGAGAGCGCTTATTACTGAGTTGACAGAGAGAGAGAGAGAGAGAGAGGAGAGAGAGAGAGAGAGAGAGAGAGAGAGACGACGCGCCATCAATATAAATGACCGAGAATACCCGGCAAATAAAAACAAATAATAACAAACACACCGAGGCACTGATTATGACAATAATGGCTCCCAGGGGAGTCAATCGCCGAAAGGGAAGAGTCACATTCTGAAATCCACACAGACTAAATCCGCAGCGACAACAATAATCGGAGCGACAGGGACGAAGGGGGAGCCGAGTTTACTATGACACCCGGAGGATTAGGGAAGCCAGATGTCGCACCGAGGGCCAGGATTTCACTGAAAAGGAAATCTCCGCCGAGGAAAATACCCAACATCCTTAATGTGATGAATGCGAGAGATAGCGACAAAAATAGATTAGAACGTTGATGAATTCTGTAAGTGAAAATTAACAGTGGTTACAATAAACAATACGAAATAAACATTAGTACTGTGCATTTAATCATGTAGAAAAAATTATTTTAAAACTTCTGACCAATAGTTGCATACTTCTACTTAAGAATGAGAAATGGAAAAGGAAAGTTACCTACGTCCAATTTTAATTTAAACAGCACAAGAATGTAAACTCAATTCACACATAAGTACCTACGAGTACAAACCAGAGCAACCGTGTAAGTTTAAAATGTGAGACCAAGCAACCTTAAAATAAGTGATTAGCCAGTTCAAATTTGCATATTGGATGCTACAGCCTCACTGTCACACCATTAGCATACATAAACGACTTTGGAATGTCTTCAGATATTAGACAACTACACTGGGAGAAATATTGCATTATATGATCTTTGACCAGTCAACAGAAATGGACTCAACTTTTCTATGGGCTCCTTCAAGTTTTCTAAGTTTTTGAGAGATGAGAGAGAGAGAGGAGGAGGAGAGTGAGGAGAGTCTGAGGGAGTGGAGAGATAGCAGAGAGACTTGGGAGGCGAGAGAGAAGAGAGAGAGAGAGACTTAGGCCCTCGCTCCCCCCCCCCTCCCCCAATCCATACCCGAGCCCCACCATCGCGTCGCCTCAAAACCTCCGCTTCATGCATACAATTAATCACGGGACTTAATCAGGGAATTTAAAAACCCTGGGCGAGACGGGCCAACAAATGATGCGACAAAGGGGAGGCGACAGGCCGGGAAACAACAGCTTATCGCAAGAGAAGGATGCAAGCCATTTTAATACGAGGTGACAGAGAAAGATGCTGCTTCGCTGACATCTCGACACTGACACCATCACATTCACTAACTACACACAGACACACACAAAGGAGAGAGAGAGAGAGAGAGAGAGAGAGAGAGAGAGAGAGAGAGAGAGAGAGATCTATTGGCGGATGTCTACAAGCATTCTCATCACGTTTGACAAAATGGCTGCGACCCCTTTTTCCACCTTAAAAGGGGTGATGCCTCAAGACGCTCTGGCCTTATAGTTCTCACAGCAAGGTTTCGGGGGTGAGGTTGCTATCCCCGTTAGGGAATATACGCCAATGACGTGCAATAACAGCTCTAGGTGGTCACCCGTCCAGCTACTATCCAGAGGAATAATAAAGAATAGCAACATTTTAATAATGATGAATACCAACATTTCAATAAAGGTAAACATTTCAACCTCAGCCTTTGGCATAATTCCACGCTAGGGCTGCTCATTACAAGTAAAAAGTATTACGGCAAATAGGCGAAAAATTACGTATAACCCTGTCTTAACACGCGTACAATTTTGCTTGTATTGAAAACAATATTTTAGTGAATAATATTTTAACCTATCATTAAAACAAAGAATAAAACATACGAAATACAGTAGCGTTGGTAAACTTTAGTGAAGGACAAATAATTATGCACTCCAATCTTTAAACCTTTCTACCAGACTGCAAATAATCCTTGTCTGTCAGTAAGAAAGAAATATATATATATATATATATATATATATATATATATATATATATATATATATATATATATATGTGTGTGTGTGTGTGTGTGTGTGTGTGTGTGTGTGTTTTCTTACTGACAGACAAGGATTATATGTATTTGTTCTGTTTTTATACCACCCTACTAAGTCTGCAGTTTCCAATGTGTGTGTATATTTTTATTGTTATTATCTTGCTGTCTTATTTTTGCCACAGAGACGCTATATGTTTGTTCAGAAATTGTAACATCTTTATTTTTATATCAGGAGAAATGTCACCTTTTTTTCGCTCACTGTGGTGTGCCAAAGAATCAGCTAGTGAAAGATAGACCTGGTTTATGGGCCCCCCCAAAAAAAAAAACCCAAAAAAAAAATTATCTATATATATATATATATATATATATATATATATATATATATATATATATATATATATAAAAATTTTTTGGGGGGGCCATAAACCAGGTCTATCTTTCACTAGCTGATTCTTTGGCACCACAGTGAGCGAAAAAAGAAGACATTTCTCCTGATATAAAAATAAAGATGTTACAATTTCTGAACAAACATATAGCGTCTCTGTGGCAAAAATAAGACAACAAGATAAAAATAAAAATATACACAAGCGCATTGGAAACTGCAGACTTAGTAATGGGTGGTATAAAAACAGAACAAATACATAAAAAGCTTGAGTAATGAAGAATAATATGAGGACTCGTGCTCCTCAAGTAAAATTTCAAGTATCACTTCAAGTCATAAACCTTAGTTTTTTTTTCTTCACTTCATTATAGCCAGATATCTTACACAACACCCAGTAATAAACAATCTGATTTTTTCATATATCAAATCTAGTGTTAGTAACATAATCTTACGTAGAACTCTCTCTCTCTCTCTCTCTCTCTCTCTCTCTCTCTCTCTCTCTCTCTCTCTCTCTCTCCACACACACACAGACGCCTTCCCCGCCTCACAGGGATTACACATATGACATTTGGCCACGCCATACAAAATACAATTACCCACATGAATTACGCATAACGAGTGAAAAGGTCTCTCCGCGGGAGGGGGACGTAGACTCTGATAACGAGAGAGAGAGAGAGAGAGAGAGAGAGAGAGAGAGAGAGAGAGTCCTTTCGCTTCAAGAGGGGAATATAAGAAAGGATGCAACAATGAAGAGTACGAGGAAGAAAGAGTAAGAAATACCCTGATAACAATTTACATTCCGGGGAAAAAATATTCATACATTTTATTGGTTTAACATCATACATGCAAAAGGGGCTGCGAACAATGATTTTGCCTGGAATGGTTCCAATGCCTATATAAGATAAACATAAATGACATACTACACAGGAGAGAGAGAGAGAGAGAGAGAGAGAGAGAGAGAGAGAGAGAGAGAGAGAGAGAGAGACTTCTAGCGTTATCTTAAATAACTATTGTCTTTAGATACAAAAGAGAACACTACAATAATTACGGTAAAATAAGTAATAGAACCTATAGAAAAAATAAAAGAATTCTACACTGTCCGGAAAATGTAGCTGTATATGAATTTGAGAACTAACAGACATACAAAAAATGCTATAAAATTTCTATTAAAAAAACTTTATATCCATCTGGGAACAACAGCATGAAGAAACATAGCCATGACAGCCTAGTGAAGCTATCCACTCTGTCACTGCGAGAAAATTCCAATACATTCAGGTCAATACACAGTGTAAATTTTAAACTTACCCATGTATACTACATGATAATACTCTAAAGACGAATAAATACACTGGATACAACCCAAGGTGTATTGCTATTAAAGGACTGGGCCTCGAACACAACCGGACAAACACAGCCATATGGAGAAGGCCACTGCAGAACCCATCCATACTCGTGAAACAGTGGCGCTCATGAACGCCGGCCTTCCCCTTCACTCCCTCCACCCTTACGTAACATAAAATGAAAACAATTACCGGAAAATGAAAGGCATCATCGCTTGATGTAATAAAGTATCAATTTACATAAGAATAAACAGGTCAGTGCCAGTCTATATTCATAAACCCTATATCGCTTTGATATGTATATTACATCATGGTGAAAATTCTATTGGAAAATAGAGAGCACGAAAAAAAAAAGGGGGGGGGAGGGGAGGGGGAAATGGTTAGTATGGATCGACGGGGAATCATCTAGTTTCATAAAAGTTATTCGGAAATGCGGAGGAAAATTGAAGGGGTTCACGTTTTAAAATAATTTCATTTTGTAACTGTTACCAGCGGTCTGCTATAAAAAAAAAAAAAAAAAAAAAAAAAAAAAAAAAAAAAAAAAAACTTATACAATAATAAAAAAATAATGGCGGCTGAATTTCAAAGAAAAAAAACATGCTATCTTACCATTTTCGTGAAAGAACGTCGGTTACCCCCAAAAAAAAAAAAAAAAAAAAAAAAAAAAAAGTAGAGTTTCAAAATACATCTTTATGTTTTTTCCACTGGAGTAAGTTCATTACGATAATTTCAACCATACATAGTTAGAAATATACAATAGAAAAAAAAAACACACAAAAGGATTCCACCTGGCGGCAGTCTTATTTCTAAACTGCTTTTTCGAAAATACAGTGTGAAAATATGGCCAGAGGGCTGAGGGGGCAAAAATTTTTCTTCAAAATTTCAGTACGAAAAAACATGGCAAGGAAAAATAAAATAGGTGGTCTGAGTTCTGGAGAAAATAATTTGGTTATTCGAAAACAGTGAGCACTAAAGGTAGTGGGGGAAAAAAGCTCAAGGGGGGGTGGGGGGGACAACCACTGTGTTCCTACATTTGAAAATATTATAGATAGTGTGGAGGAAGAGCCCACAGGAATTATACAATTTAATTCTAAAAAGCTCTATTGGAAAGTGAACAAAACTGCCACCGTTCGGAGATAAATCATTTAAATTAATTTGAAAATATACCGTGGAATAATAACGGGGTAAGGCTTCCATAAACGCTGATAAATGCTTTATGAGAGAGAGAGAGAGAGAGAGAGAGAGAGAGAGAGAGAGAGAGAGAGAGAGAGAGAGAGAGAGAGGAGAAATAATTATGTAATGTCTGGCCCAGTGGTAATTACCTACCTACAAAAATGAGATCCTGCATAGATTTACTTTGCAACTCATTAAAAAAAAATTTTTTAAACGGATACGGGTAACTTGAAAAAAGAAAAGAACTACAAATAATTCATGTTGATACTAATGAAAACAATAACATTTGGGCCACGAGGCGAAAATGCTTTTAATTCTGACTATGTTATCGAAATTACAACTAATAAACGTCAAGTCTTTGCAAATGAAAACAAATAAATGATGCGACGAAGTTTCTTCGGCGCAATTGAGTTTTCTGCACAGCCTATAATCAAGGCCACCGACAATAGATCTATCTTTTGGTGGTCTCGGTATAATGCTGTATGAGCCGCGGCCCATGAAACTCTCAGCCGGCCGTGGTGGCATGTGCTAAGGAGCAAAAAAAAAAAAAAAAAAAAAAAAAAAAAAAAAAAAAAAAAAAAATACCTCCCGGTGCTAGAGGGTTCCAACTTAGCAAGTTTGATAATTTTCAAGATCTGATGGCGGACAGAAAAAGTGCAGACGGACGGACAAAGCCATTTCAAGAATTTCCTATCACAGGAAAATGAAAAAACCTATAAAAAAGATGAAATGGCAATTATCAATTAACAATGAAAGAATTTACACAGCACACATTGATATATTAAAGCGATATGTTGCAAATTCAAAACGACGTCATGATTTAATCCAAGACAGTGTAGCCAAGCAAACGAGGCGACAAGACAAGACAGGTCTCTTGGACTACGGTGCACTGGAGGGTGGACGAGATAACACAAAACCAGAGTAATCACGAAGATAACGCCACATCTTAGACAAAGAGAGGAACAAGAAGACCTGCGAACTGCTGATTGGACTCTCTCTCTCTCTCTCTCTCTCTCTCTCTCTCTCTCTCTCTCTCTCTCTCTCTCTCTCTCTCTCTCTCTCTCTCCGTCTTATTCTTCTTTAAACTGGAAATGTGGTGGGAGGCAGTGCCGTAGTTGTGTCTGGATGGAAGTGAGAGAGAGAGAGAGAGAGAGAGAGAGAGAGTAAAGTTGTGCCAATTCCCTCCCGCTGGCAACTTTGGGAGAACAACTTTCAAAGACTATATTCCACTTGAGAATCTAACGCGCTAAGTTGTTCGATTCAAACCTCCTGCCGGGTACGTTTCTCCATCTGAAAACCCCTTCCTCTTCCTCTTCCTCTTCCTCAGCCTCCTAGCTCTTCACTCTTCCTTCCTTTCTTCCTTCGTATCTTCAGAAGAAGAACCTAAAGTCTCCCTTGCATCTTAAACATCTCTGCGCATATCTCTCTCTCTCTCCCTTGCAGCAATCTCCAGTAATAAACAGAGCGTGATTTCAATAAGCGATTCGTGGTACAATTTGACTCAAAAGATACTCAAGTTTAATAATATGACTTTTTAGTTTTCATTATATAAATAAATTTCGGATTTTACTCAAAGGCCAAGGTACGAGTTAGGTACGACTTGTTCCAAGGGGAAAACAAAGAAGAAAAAGAATTGCTGGGAGAATCGTACCGCATTACAATAAAGACAAAAATCGTGCCAATACAGAAAATTGAAAACCTCGATACTATCAGTTGAATGTTTAGTGTGTGATTTAAAATTCGGGACCATGTGAACAAGAGTTTGCGTGTGTGTCTGTCTGCATACACAGACACAGACAAAGATACAGACAGACATATATACGTATATGTATATAACACGTGATGCAAATGTCATTTAAGCAGATTTAATACTAGAAAAGAGTGTTGCACTCACCCTGTGAATATCCATACATACATACATATATATTATAAGCACAAAGAAAAAATCAGTTACATTCTTAGAACAATCACGTGAAAATTTTATTAAACATGCTGATTTTTCACAGAAAAATACCGAAAGATTTGAGAGACAGAAATTTATTTAAAATTTATGCATTCTTGAAAATCCGGATTTTACAAAGACATCCCCCCCCCCCCCCCCCCCCCACCCCCCCCCCCCCCCCCCCACCCCCCCCCCAACCCTCACACCCCTAGTGCAGCATTTCAGCACGAATGACAAGCGACGGAAAATCCGAGCTTCGGGATAAAAGGTTGAAAACACGGTGTTCCAGCGCGGTTTGCAAAAATAGTAAGCCTCCAGTTTTTTTTTTTTTTTTTTTTCCAGGGTAAGCACTGAAGCTTTCAGCCGCTGCTGAAAAACAAATACATATTTCATCAAGTAGTCAAACGCCAATTCTGCTGAAGTCCACTCGAAAGCATAATGGGGAAGGGGGGACAGCCTCTCTCTCTCTCTCTCTCTCTCTCTCTCTCTCTCTCTCTCTCTCTCTCTCTCAACATTTTAGTATGTGTCTATTCTCCAAACTAGTGAATGTTGCACCTGGCAATCATTTGAATACGAGAGAGAGAGAGAGAGAGAGAGAGAGAGAGAGAGAGAGAGCTTTTGGAATTTTTAAGCTATGATGCTCTTACTACTTATCCGACGGGAATTAATTTCCTCGTAAAATTCTCTCTCTCTCTCTCTCAACATTTTAGTATGTGTCTATTCGCCAAACTAGTGAGGGTTACACCTGGCAATCAGAGAGAGAGAGAGAAGAGAGAGAGAGAAGAGAGAGAGAGAGAGAGAGAGAGAGAGAGAGAGACTGGAAACTTCCATGCTTCGAAGTTCTACTACTTATCCGACGGGAATTTTTTCCCTTAGTAAGATTCTCTTTCTCTCCCTCTTTCAGTAGTATAGTATGCTTTTGTTAATCAAAGCAGTGAATAAATATAAGTGATAGTCATTCGAATGCTGGGGGTAGCAGCTTGGAGAGAAGAGAGAGAGAGAGAGAGAGAGAGAGAGAAAACGGGTAGGCCTCGACGAGGTAGTACTTACCCAGCGGGAACGAAACAATTCATAAGATTCAAAGATACTTTCTCTCTCTCTCTTTCTTTTTCTCTCTCACTCTCTCTCTCTGCAAGAGTACGTGGTTTTCCAGGCTTCCAGCGGCCGTCCCCTCCAATTTTTCTTGGAAATCCAGAATTGGTCATTACGATATCTTTGGTGGATATCATTCATCATTAGATATATTCCTATTCTCCAGGTAATTCAGTATCCACTCTTACCGATACGATACTCATTTTTTTTAATTTTGAATGAATGAATGAATAAAACCAATTCCAAAAGGCCAGGATCTCAAATCTGATATTGTTTGTATCAAGGACCTGAGTTTGTACAAGAGCGCGCGATTGCCAGTGTGCGAAATAGACATCAATTATAAATATTTTCGTCTGGCTAACAGATGTTTCTATTTGATAGGGACGTGACGGGCTTCATATGATTGAATCTAAAGACCATGGAACTTGGAGAATTAATTTTACTAAAGAAATGAGAAATTACATGAATCACATTTAAGAGTATTGCTGAAATGACTGCGACTGCAAGCAAAGTGGAATATCAAACGGGTGAGAAAATATGGAAAGGTAAACCAAAGATCGAGTAAAACACACACACACACACAACTCATACACGAGAGAGAGAGAGAGAGAGAGAGAGAGAGACAGAGAGAGACAGAGAGACGTTTGAGTAAAGTGACAAAGGAAGACTTGGGGAGACAAGAGGGAGAAAAACACACACTACGCACACGAAAACGCACACGGAGTATCACAATATGAATCACAATGGCTTTTCCCCTCCCAACAATTGCCATGGGGGATAACTGCATATGAAACTTTGATCGACTCATCTCGACAAGAGGTTATCCCCATCACCGATGGAGGGAGCATTCACACACACACACACACACACACACACACACACACACACACAATTCTTGATTAAGAAACACTTCAAGGTATTTTGTCCCAGCCAGCCTACTTGAGAACAATCTTCTGGAATGACACTGAACTCTAAACATACAAACAAACATACATACACACACAAACACACATATATGAATGGAATAGTGTTAAAGATATCTTCCATTACACTCGAGTCTTACTGCTCGTGGCATGAGTCTTTACCTTGTGTACAACTTGGTTGTCTAAGCAGAACGAATGACTGTTTTGTCCCTCTTAGAAAACTTTATCACTTCACTAACCAAACGAATGAACACACCCACAATATAAACACCGAAGTAAATAAGTATTGCACATGACCTCCCTTTAATAAAAGGAACTATTTAAATTCACGTATAAATAAAATGTGTACACTACATATAAGCCCCACAAAGAGGAATTGGAAAGACAAAAGGTCGATTCCCGGAGCTCAGACTCCGAAGGTTCTTCTAAAAAGTTACCAAGAGGACGAGTTTTTCATTTGCATGATCATTCAGGTGGGGCAAGAAGTCATTAAATTTTTGGAGGGTTCCTCCAGAAAGCTAATCGAGACTCTCTCTAGACCGTTTTCACGGTAGAACGCTTAAGTGCCATTTATCACTATACAGGGAATGACACATCGTAGAGAGAGAGAGAGAGAGAGAGAGAGAGAGAGAGAGAGAGAGAGAGAGAGAGAGAGAGAGAGAGAGAGAGAGAAGTGGAGTTTTATGAACGAAAGTGAGGAGAGTTCATAATTTTAAAACTTAACTAAATATTTCCTTTCCTATTACGGAAATAACACTTAACACAATTGTCAACTTTGCTGAAAACAAGTGCCGCTTTCGACGTCGTACAGATGCCTGGGATATCAAACTTCATTATCAAGCAATATTTAAACGCTTTCATTTTAATCATTATGATGCTCCCCTGTTCTTCTGAAAAGTCCAAAAGCCTAACATTCAGTCGAAAATTTCTTTTAATATATTATAATTTTAGGTTTATACAATCACGACCAAACAAATCAAGTAGACCAACGATATCAGGATTACACTTCGACGATAAAACACGCAGTGAAGTATGTAACACACAGAGGGAAAAATAAACTTCTGTTCCCAACCTTTTATACTCCGTGGACACGGCAATTCAGCTGTCAGAACAACGCAAACATTGTCAGAACGAATTTGGGCAGAAAAAAAAAAAAAAAAAGGGGGGAAAAAAAAAAAAAAAAAAAAAAAAAAAGAGCTGTACATCATATTTCAAAGCAACTGCACTTTTTCAGAGTACTTCGGAAACAAAAACATACACGTGGGGAATACGTGTGGTCAGAAAGACCATTCCGTCACATAATGGATATATGAATGAACAACACACCGCGGGCTATGGAAGACTGTGCTTTCTAGATATTCAAAATAATATCATAACGCGGCATTTAAGTAACAAAACTAGGCTCAAAGTATGTGATGCTTTACATTATCAAATAAATAAATATATATAAAGTATAACGTCGCTGAAATATAAATAAATACGCGTGACGAAAATCTTAACTGCAAAAAAAATTAAAACAAGCGTATCACTACGTGTAAACTTTTAATTCCGGACGCACACGCATACATACAGACAGAAAAAATTTTGTTTATAAAAAAAAAAATACTAGATTTGCAGTTTTCGTGAATTGTTCGTCAAACATTCTAATCTCCACCTACCGAGCAGAAAAGACTTTACGTGCGGTGCTCAGCAGAAAATTAATATTTTTAGGGTCTTCCAAGTTGGGCCAAAGAACTCTACAGGCAAACAATATGTTCATAAAATGAAAATTTTACTGTAAATACAAAGACACTTCTTATGCTTGGTGGCGATTATTTGAGCTAAACATACACACGAAGACTTGTAAAAGACTATAAAATACTATGAAAAAGTGACAGAGTAATGGAGAAAAATCCTTTGTCACTTCTCTCTCACTCTAAGGACTGCTTCTTAAATCAAGGCTCAGACACAGTAATAAAAGAAGAAGCCACTCGAGAGACTCAAACACTTCCATTACTAACTAAACACAAGGAACGACGGGACTCAATGAGATTCTCACACTTACAAGAAAAAAACAAACACTCCGCCTCCCTTGCGTCAGAGGGTCATTTATTTATCCCGAGCATTTCCATTCCTGGCCCTTTCCTTTCCTTTCCATTTTCTCTTTGCCTCACATCTCTTCCCGTTTTCATAATTCTATATTTGTCTCTTCCTCCTCAGTACCATCATTCAATGACCTTTCTTTACCCGATATCATTTTTGTCTTCATCTTTTTCTACAGACCCCCAGGGTATCGACAATAATGAGCGACAGCTTCTTCTTCTTCTTCATCTTCTATTCCCATAAATTCTTACCTCGGTATCGACAAGGCCCCCCCTACCCTAACCCCCTACCTCGACCCTCTCCTCCCTTCCTCCCCTTTCCATTACACCTTCCAAAAACAGGAGTAGAGGAAGAATTGGGTAAGAGAAGAAAGCCCTGGGGAATACAGCCGGCACAATCAAGTAATCGTGTGTGAGTGTGTATATGCATTTTTTTTTTTTTTCTTTTTTTTTTTGCAGACGACTCCTGGGGTGCCGGAAGAGGGTAAATTTAGAAGATAATATTGTGAAAAGATGCCATAGTATATTTACGAGGGGAAGGTGAGAATAAGCTCAAGAGAGGAATATTGACTCAAGCGGAGCATAAAGGCTGAATTATGGATATACATACGAAATGAATATGACTCATATCCAGGTCGAAAAGAAGACTTGAGCAGACAAGCGAAGTATCACGAGACACACCGGAAAAAGGAATGAGTAGAGAGAGACGGGCGATTCACTACAAAATAAGGAAATCGAACACGCTACTCACAACAACAACAAAATTATGAAAAAAAAAAAAGCCTTCCGTGAGGAAACTAAAGAAACAGACCGAGCCCACAAAAGACGGTTTTTTTTTTTTTTTTTTTTTTTGTATGGTGTCTTTACGTTGCATGGAACCAGTGGTTATTCAGCAACGGGACCAACGGCTTCACGTGGCTTCCGAACCACGTCGAGAGTGAACTTCTATCACCAGAAATATATATCTCTCACACCTCAATAGAATGGCCGAGAATCGAACTCGCGACCACCGAGGTGGGATGCAAACACCATACCAACCACGCCACTGAGGCGCTAGGGGGCAGGTTTTTGTGCTTTGCAACTGCCAGAGGAACATAAGCAGGAGTGCGCTACCTGAACAGATAAAAATGCTACGCAGACCACTACACTTTCACAAAAGATTACTAATATATCATTAAAAGTGCCGTTGTTTGAAAAATGGCTGTCAATACCCCTCATAAATTATCAGAAATAAAATATAACTTGTAAAGAAAGTGATGCATAACTTGAATGAATATCGTAGTCTGTCACTTCAGTCACATATGCCTTTCCGTCTGAATTCTGAAATCTGGGAAATGCGACAAACTATTTCCACAACACTGTGCGCTTCGTGCGAATCTGATAATGGTCACTTTCAAGCTGTCAGCTAGAAAGATGGGATAAATATACCTTCCCAAGAACAAGTTCATAAACATACATAAAAAAAAAACACTGTTCATCCCTGTAAACAAAGGATGCAGTCTAAAATACCTAGAATAAACCCGGTCTAATTTCAACAGGAACAAACACCAAGGGAAAAACAGAAACACACTCAATGAACAATGAACAAATTTCAACACTAACCAAAACCATTCAGTACTCCGGGCTCTTTCATACGTAGTTTAAAAACAAAAAATACATCAAAACGTATGATTTCTAATTCACTTTCGAATCAAGAGGGGGGGAGCCTACATAAAAAGTTTACAAAACGGAAATCAAGGGGAAAACTAAATCAAATCCCCCTCGGGGGAGAATATACGTCATTAAACGTATCGAGCATTACCGTAGAATTCGAACATCAAACGGAATTAGTATCAGACCGCCAGACGAACTCCCCACACAGTCGCAATTAACGTGCAAACATTTACGAACATCGTAAATATTGCAGCAGTCTCTGGGAGGGTCTCTCAGTCTCCACTGCACACTGACAGACGGCTATAGAGTCAGTACCTTAGATACCAGATGTTCAAGATCTGTGCGAGGTTACGTTAAGTATTCAAATTTATTATCATTATCAGGAGATGGACCCTATTCATATTAAACTTACCTACAGGGGGCACTGATTTGAACTTCAAACTTTCAATGAATATGGCGTTCATTTGAAAGAAATTACAGAAGATAACAGGGTACAGAAAGAAGAGATCAGTAGTTAGAAAACAGAAATGAATGACTTATTAGTCATTCATTTCTGATGATAATGCTCCTAAATGACTAATGGAACAAGGGTAACTGTTTTAAGGTAGTAATAATGTACTACTGTATCTTCGCTTGAACTCTGGAGGTTCTAATTGCACAAAGTCCTCTGGGAAGATAAAGATAAAACTCTATAAGGAAAAGTGTATGTGGTACAAGGAAGCCCCGCTATTCACTATTTAATCGTACGAAACAAGAGAAAAGAAACAATCCCTAATAACATAATCCCATCGAAGCTAGGGGGAAAAACTTCTGTACAAATAGTAAGTGCCTGGAACAAGGAAAAACCTATTCGATAATCAGAAAGTTTGTAGAAGACCTATTTTTGTTATATATAAGTTTTTGGTGAAAAGTGAAAACTTCTCCGACGCTTAAAACTAAGTAATACAAAAATGAAACTTCGTCGCTAATGATAAATACAAAACCTTTCGTTGTAAAAAAAATTAAAAAAAAAAAATAAATAAATAAATAAAATAAATAAATAAAAACACAGCTAACGGAAAATCCTTCCACTACTTCACAGTTTTAGAATCATCATGAGAATAACTATCACCAATCACAATAACCTTGTAGTACTTAAAAAAAAGAAAACAAAATTAACGGTAACAGAAAATCGATCCAGCAAAAAAAAAAAAAAAAAAAAAAAAAAACCTTATTCCTTTAAATATGTTTATACAGAAACCGGAAGAGGAATTGAAAAAAAAAAAATCAAATGAGGTAAAAGAGATATATCGTCAATGTTTAAGAAAAAAACCTAAGCAGTGCCAATAAGGTTATTTCACTTTTCTCACTAATTTTCCCAATTAATCTGCTTTTAACAACAAAGCGACCGATCAAAGTCAAAGTGAAATTTTTTTTACCGTGTGAGTCTACTTAGAAAACGCTAAATGGCTGAGAGTGACAGAGATTTTATTATGAACATCGAAATTCCTTGAAAAGGCGCCCAACTTCAGGTCACCATGCTAGCACCATTCAGGCGTTCACCGAACGTTATAAACATGTTGTCACGGACGATATTCGAAAATAATTTGCTCCCATACTTTACCATTTTAAAAGGTGTCAGTTACCGTGAATGACTCCCCAGTATTACGCAACACTGGATAAGGCTGAAAGTATTCTGATGCCAACCATACCTGAAAATAAAAATAAAAACAAATTAGATTTCATAATATAACTATAAAATAGTGAATTCATAAAAGTGAAATATACAAAAGTCATAAAAGAGTTATAAATACATTTAACGTGAAATTTGAATGTATTCATCCCGTCGATTATTTGTTAATTACCCGAAAGATACATGACTGGAAATATTTACAAAAAAAAAAAAAATCTTATCCGAAATGCTGAAGTAGAGAACGTGGGATCCTAAAAAACAAGAACAAAATTTCCTTTCATTTTTCACCTGCCATCACAGATAAACGATAAATAATTTCATCTTAATAGTTTCTTCACTGTAACATTTTTTATCCTTGACTCCATGCACTGTATTCCGTGGAGGCTCATCAAGTAAATGGCTTTCCAGGCTATTAAGTATTAAGGAAAGCAAATTTGCAAATTAATAATAATATAATAATAGTTTGCGGACAAAACATTTTAAATCAAATCATTCTGTAACCATTTTGGTAGTTATCTGCTTATCCTGCAAAATAAATACTAGTTACTAGTTATCATAATATCAATAACTCATTAATATACCGTGCAGGGTATATGCATATAATTATATATATATATACATACATAAAAAGAAATAGAAATACAAGTGCGTATATATATATATATATATATTATATATATATATATATATATATATTATATATATATATAAAGTATGAAGAGAGATGAAGAGCGGAGAGAGAGAGAAGAGAGAGTATAGAGAGAGAGAGAGAGAGAGAGTACTGATACCACCGATCTTGTTTCCGGAATGCTCAGAGACATTTATCGAATCCTAAAAAAATGTTTCTCTCTCTCTCTCTCTCTCAAACAACCAAAAACCTTGGGCAGAATACGGCAGTTTGTATCCCTGTCTCGTTGGATTGGCTGTGACATATACAAAGTACGATCCTGATATTTGTGCCTATACCATAGAGAATGTTGGGGGCTTAGCTATATAAAACAAAACAAAGCTTCGACAGACTTCGTCTAATAGAATAATGTAAGAATGTACACGTACGCTTACGTACTCACACACGCACGCACACATACATACAATACATACATACCTACTACATACATACATACCATACATACATATATATATATATATATATTATATATATATTGTATTACCGTATTGAATCAAATGACATAGGCTTTGACGAGCTCTCTCTCTCTCTCTCTCTCTCTCTCCAGCACCTGCGACCCACAGCAAAGAATTAACAACCGTATGAAGTTCATTGCTAGGAGTCATAGACCATGATAATATCATACTATTCCTACACACACTGGGACAAACACGGGTCTAACCTCCCTGTGAGCCTTGCGAACCAAGAGAGAGAGAGAGAGAGAGAGAGAGAGAGAGAAGCAGGCCTGAAATACACCGAAGTAATTAAAACTATCCCATAAATCAATAGGAGAAATGCTGCTCAACGCCGAGACAGCGGCAAATGGGCCGTTCTGTTAAATCCACCGCAGGGCCGAAGAACAGCATGCCTTCCTTGCCTTCCGAGTAACACGCATACCAGAACCTAAGCCGCTACGACTCGCGCTGACAGGAATCCTGTGTTAGTGGCCTTAAATACAACACTTGAGCTTGCCAAAAAATTGGATGGGCTTTGACAGAAGTCTCCACAGGGTGCAATGAGAGGAGGGAGGGCTATGGTGTGGTGCGACTGACTGACTGATTGACACATTTTATATTATATGATAATAACTATATATATGCATGTATGTATATATTTCCTTCAAATGAAAGGCAGGGGGCTACCAACTGAACCACACAATTGGAAAATCCTGGGTTCGAACCCGATGGGAATCAGTAATTTATTTCTGTACTATGATTATATATATTAATTATTATTTATATATAATATATAGATATATATTATATATATTTATATTATATATATATGTGTGTGTGTGTATGTATGTAGGTATGTATGTATGTATGTATATATATATATACTATATATATATATATATATATATATATATATGTTTTGCCTTTCCAAATGAAAGGCAGGGAGCTACCAACTGAACCACACAACTGAAAAATACTTTGTTCGAACCCGAGGGGAATCAATAGTTTATGTATTTCTATTCCCACCGCGATTTATTTATATTGAGTGTTGTTTCCGCCACCTTTTCAAGTACTATCTTTATTCTAAACAGGAACAAAGGGATACGGATATAAAATAACAGTAATATATTCACGGGTAAACACTGGGTCGAAGAAACTTCGGCGCAATCGAGTTTTCTGCACAGTGTATAATGCTGTATGAAACTCTCACCCACGCCCCATAAAACTCTCAGCAGCGGCCCATGAAACTTTCAGCCAAAGCCCAGTGGAGCCTTGTGTTGTTGGCACCTATAGCGGTGTCAGACGCACGATCGTAGCAAACATTTACCTTAAATGAAATAAGGAAAACGTCTGGGTCTAGAGGGCTACAATTTGGTACGTTTGAGGATTGGATGATCAACAAAACGATTTGCAACCCTCTAGCCTCAGCAGTCTTTAAGATCTGAGGTCGGACAGAAAAAGTGCTGAAGGACAGACAAAGCCATCTCAGTAATTGTCTTTTACAAAAAACTAAAACGAGAATTGACTGAGGATACCGGGTTTCTGTCATAATAAAAACATGACGTAACCTGGACGTACGCTCAGGCCACAACTATGTTAAGCCATACTATAAACGCGTATGTCTACAACGGACTTCGACACATGATCATATGAAACTAGCTGTGGGCTTCACCCCACCCGTCTCTCTCTCTCTCTCTCTCTCTCTCTCTCTCTCTCTCTCTCTCTTCTAAGCAAATTTTCCTTTTAGTTTCAAAAGGCGTGGCTCCAAAATTATTCCTTCGCGTTCCTATTCTCAGCAGATCGTGTACAAGAGATAAATTCTAATACCCCTATAGCAATACGCTCTCACTCCCTATTGATACAACTTTTTTTTGGTGTGTTTTGTAAGGTAGTGTCTCAGGCCCTTACGAACTGGCCAAACATCAATTCTGCTTCACTCCACTGATCGGAATACCAGCCATGTAGTGAACATGTCACTGACGACGGCAACGCCCCTCGCGAGACTCAAAGGGACCTATTGAGAACAGACGACAGGGCTCAGTCATGTGTATGAAATATTCTTTTTACTAGAACGGACTTTTAGAAAAACATATAATGTGAAATATATACTTTTGTTATTATACACCACTCCCCCTTCTTTCCATTCACGAAGTGGGAGGGGAGGCAAGATGTCTGGCTTGGTCTCAAAATCATTGTCAGTTCAAGTCTTCTTTGGAGCAGACAATATGGAACGCAAATGTTACTAATAGAAAAGAAAGAAAGAAAAAGAAAAAGCAGACTTGATATCTCTCTTAATTAGACTTATGAAACTTCAAATGTCTAATCGACCCAGACGCCGCACACCACGTAAAGGCTCCATGATCGGACCTGAATTAATAACGAAACTCTTTGCTTTCTTTTCTGGGGTAAAATTATTTTCATGATATTTGGTAATTAAAATTCATCGAGCTTCCAAATGACTATTATTCTTCATTACTCACAGCACGGAAAATATTCATCAACACAAATCCTTTTCTATTAAAAATTCCAAATAACAGGTTAAATAAATGAAACCCTAAATGTTACACGACAGTAATTATATATATAAAAAAATATACATTCACTATCTATATATACCAGATGTAAGCCTCGAAATTAAATGTAGAATAAAGGGCAACAATGACTTTGTTAAGATAAAAGCCACCTTTACACGAAAGAACGTCACGAAAGAACGAATAATCGGTTAAAATATGAAAACACGAACACTGTCTCTAGTAATTATCAGAAAACACAGGGTCACTGACGATATAAGATCCAAAATTCAAATATTCAGACAAAAAAAATAAATTATTCCCCTGAGCAGAGGACAAAAAAACAGATAAAATTAAACCATGAATGTTATAGTAAATTATTCAGTACTTGTCACAAACATATTCGCTGACAATAGGAAGTTGAACGCCTCAAAGTTCAAACTGAGACGAAAATGGCAAGTGAAAATGGTTACTTTTACAGGCAAAGGTCATAACAATAGGCAAAGTTCATCGTGAAACAAAAACTACAATGCCCACTTTTGCCGACAACAGAGGAAGTGAAGCTCGAAATTCGAAATAAGCCTGAAAAGGCTGCAATTGAAAAAGAACATAAAACACCCGAAATCGAAATGTCAGGCTGAATCTTCACGTACTACGTAGTTTGGTGTGTATTTACAGGAGCCTGCAGGACATCGCCTAATCGCACAGAAAATCCTTAGAGCCGGAATAAACCTCAAAGCAACTGACAAATTAGGGCCCGGTTGGGTATCAAAGTGAGAAGCAACCAAGAAAAAAAAAAAAAAAAAAAAAAAATACAAATTAGAGGATCTGAACGTGATGACCACGTCAAGACTCGGTCCCTTAACAAGAGCATACGGGGACTGAGTAAACGTTAAGATATTGAAGAAAATTACACACACACACACACACACACACACACACACACACACATATATATATATATAAAATTAAACACGTGCTCGTGTTGATTGTGGTTCCATATATAAATATATATGACTCACATCGGGATCGAACCCAGGTATATATATATATATATATATATATATATATATATATATATATATATATATATATGTATATATACAGAGAGAGAGAGAGAGAGAGAGAGAGAGAGAGAGATAGAGAGAGAGAGAGAATAATATTCTCGCTACGATTCCTGCAAAATAATATCAGATCTCGGACTGCGGCAAATACCAGGCGCATCTCGCTAAGGTAGTCGTTGTTCTTCATGCATTATTATTATTATTTTATTATTATTATTATTATTATTATTATTCTTTTATTATTATTATTATATTTTATTATTATTATTATTATTATTATGCTGCAAATTGTGGATTATGAAAAAAGTAAAAAAATAAAAAAAAATAAAAAAAGTCTCGTTCAAAACAGAAAAACAGAAAAAGAGAGAGAGAGAAAAAAAAGGATAACGTATTTCGCTCTCAATTGCCCAGTTAGCGGAAAACTAGTTAACATCGAAGTTAAAGCAGACCCAAGCTGTAGCTGCCCAGGACAGATAAATTTCAGAACGAGATAGCGACAAAACTGCAGTACTAACCTTAAGAATATTTAATCGTTATGAATTTCTTTAAGGGAAAAAATATCGTAAGCTCACACAGAACTTTCATACACCACAGAAAAACTATAAAAAGAAATAAATTGACATGTC
>NC_087202.1:24901089-24936089 GCF_015104395.2 Macrobrachium nipponense | reverse complement strand
TAAAAATTTGAGTGCCGTTAAAGATGCGACACATTACTTTTAAACATTTAAGCGTGATTAATTTAAACAATCGCTTTTCAGGGGAAAAGGGGGAATATTTTTTCAAAAATGACGTAAAACAAATATTGAAATTACTATCCGTTTCCACGTGTATGTATGTATGTATGTATGTATATGTATGTATGTATATATATGTATATATATATATATATATATATATATATATATCATATATATATAGATATATATATGTGTGTGTGTGTGGAGAGAGACGAGAGAGAGAGAGAGAGAGAGAGAGAGAGAGAGAGAGAGAGAGAGAGTTTACTCGGTGAAATCAATGAAAACACTAAAAATTCTAGCATGTATCGAACGCTTGGCTGGTTCAGTAAACAAAATATGTCAAAACTATAACTTGTTTATTCATTTACTATCACTATTACTTTTCGTTTTGCCAAAACTGAAAGCCAACGGAATGTTTTACAGCTCATAAGAATCTCCTTTTAATACAACCTTGAAGAATACAGATATTCTTACCCTGGAACCAGTGGTTATTCAGCAACGGGACCAACGGCTTTACGTGACTTCCGAACCACGTCGAGAGTGAACTTCTATCACCAGAAATACACATCTCTCGCTCCTCAATGGAATGGCCGAGAATCGAACCCGCGACCACCGAGGTGAGATGCAAACACAAAACCAACCACGCCACTGAGGCGCTTTAAAAAATGTTGGACAGTGGAACACCCTCCCAGAGGATACAGTGCAATTGGAACTTCAGAGGTTTAAGCGAAAATGCAATGCATTACTACCCTAATAATATCCTTCTTGCATTTCAATACATTTCCATATATTCATCTATTTATTATTTTCTTTTTTCTTTTTAATAAGTGGAATCTCTTCTTTTTTTTATTTCACCTCCTCTTACGTCTTCCTGATAAACACAAATATTCTTTGAAAGCTTGAATTTCAAGTCAGTGGCCCCTGCAGGCATGTTCCATATGAATGGGTTTCACCTACTTCTACTAACTAATAATATAATAATAATAATATTCACACACATAATTGTTAAAGATATATAATAATAATAAAAATCTAATTACTTTTTAGATAACCGATAATCAACAAAAGGCAAAGCTCGAAGCAATATCAAGCAGTAAAACATATAAAATTAAAAACTTTCAAACGAAGTTTATATAAAAAATAGATATAGTTTTTCCCAAAGCTGGTGTAAGGAGAGAGAGAGAGAGAGAGAGAGAGAGAGAGAGAGAGAGAGAGAGAGAGAGAGCGGCGCGGATTATTATCGTAATAGAGTCTTTTCGTGTAATAAGAAATCCTTCAACGGCATCATTAATGGAATAATAGCTTTAAACAACCCCCTCCCCCCTCCCACCCCCCCTCCCCATTTCCCGACAAACCCAGCCTCCGAAAAGCCGGAGCAGTCAGTACATTACACATTTCCTGGCACCTTAATAGGGCTTCGCTGTAATCAAAATATGAGCCTACCGGGCGCTGTACCCGAATGGAGAGTAATACTACCACCACCACCACCATCGGGGCCAAACCGGAATTTGCATATAAGCACGGATTAGCCTCTGTTTCACTTAACATTTCCTTCCATTTATTAAAACCTGTGCATGTCCAGAGAACAATGGCTTTCTCTTACTGAGGGCGAGGGGAGCTCCGGAGGGAGGGAGGGAGGGAGGAAGGGAGGCACAGGGCGTACAAGTAGAGAGGTAGGGAGGGTGGGGACTAGCAAGGGAGCTAATGCAGTTTTGATGAGTGTGTTTCTGTTTCATCAATGCTTTGGAAACGTAAGACCAACAATGCACTGGTGCCGTATGTATAGTCTGTAACAGTTTCTTGATATTTATTTCATTCAATATTATTATTATCATTATTACTATTATTATTATTATTATTATTCTGACCATTAACTTGAAATTCAAGCTTCACAAGAATATGATGCTCATTTGACTGAAGGAACAGAAAGTAACAGGAAATACAAAAGATGAGATAGTTATTAGAAATATATAAATAAGATGGTATAGCCAAGAAGGAAAAGTAAACAACGGAGTTTCTGCAAAATCTTTGAGTTTGTTGAGTAAAGGACGTTCAGTCGAATGATCTTGCAGAAACTCCGTTGTTTATTTTTCCTTCGTGGCTTATACCTTTATTTATGGATTTATCACGTTCCAAAATTTAGATATTAAAGGACACTTGTAGCTTGAATTGATATATAAATGGATCACGGTTCGATGTGATAATTATCATATATATATATATATATATATATATATATATATATATATATATATATATATATATATAAATATATATATATATACTATATATATATATACATATATATAAATATATATATATAAATATATATATATAAAAATAAATATATATATATATAGTATATATATATATAATATATAATATATATACTATATATATATATATATATATACATACATATATATATATATATATATATATATATATATCATATATATATATATACTATATATATATATATAAATCACTGTTCTGTGCATTTTTTAATAAATATCTCTGCGTGATACCATCCAGTTTCAATGCGGTCCTGTTAGTAAATATACGTATTTATGCGTGTGCGCGTATTTGGCATGAGGACAGTACTTACATAGGATTATTCCTTTATGGCGGTCATAACAGAGTAAATTTGATTTATTTGGAATGAAGGCTAAACAAATAAAATATCTCAAGAGTTGATGTACTGGGAATACGCTTAATATAAAGCCACTCAATAGTTTTCCATGTCTACAAGGTTATCCTTTTCATTTCTTTATTTCTTTACAAGCATAAGAATAATAATTGGAATAAAGTCATTCAATCAATGCTCCAAAACTCACACACACACACACAACTATGTATATATATATATATATATATCATATATATATATATATATAATTACATCCATTACATACATACAAGCACGCGTGTGTGTATCACTTACAAATTCTGTCGCATCCACATCATTTGCAAATAAACTTCAACTAAACATCCGTCCAAACGAATTAGCAGAGTATTTACGAAACGTCAAGAAAACGAGAATAAATAAACAGCGGTCGGATATAAATAAAGAAGTAAAACGTCATCTTGACTCGGCCTCTTTAAACACAGACTGACGGACGATGGGAGGAAAAATCGAACTTTTTCTTGGGCAAAGTTTTGGGGGGGACGCCGTGGCCGGGCTCTGTAGGATTTTTGAAAGACAGCTAATGAGGGGAAAAAACGCGCTTCTTAAAAGGGAGCAGCAGAAATCTATTGCCAGATTAAGAAGCCCGAACGCCAAGAATAA
Source organism: Macrobrachium nipponense (assembly GCF_015104395.2). Taxonomy (NCBI): domain Eukaryota; kingdom Metazoa; phylum Arthropoda; class Malacostraca; order Decapoda; family Palaemonidae; genus Macrobrachium; species Macrobrachium nipponense. The sequence goes on along the minus strand of NC_087202.1, from coordinate 24,932,740 downwards.
GAAGAAAAAAAAATAACGCTCTCTACTGAAATGTTTTTATTTATTTGTTGAAGTTTTGTTTATTGATGTTTTGTTAATCAGAAAAAAGTGTGATGCGAGATTTTTCATTTTGAGATGAAAAATGCAGATCTATTTCCAATCTAAAGTTGTGTCTATAAAAATACGATCTATTCAACTAAAAAAAAGGTTGATTACATCAAATCATATTTTAAATGTGACACCATTAGATGAAAGAAATCAATCTTCGAATGTTAATTAGAAACATGAACTCGTCAATAAGCCACAAACCCCAAGCAAGGAGGACCAAAAATTTTATAGAACTCTAAATCATCTTCGATCTCCACAAAATTAACTCTTGAGACGATATAAAACTCCCTCGAAACAAAACTCGAAAATGAAGTGGATTAGGTAACCTGATGATTAAAAACATTTCGTCATCTCAAAACTGGTCTCTGTCAAAGGATTCACCTTTGTTTCTGGTCTTTCCAAAGACCATTAGGACTTTGGAATCGTTCCTTTGAGGTCCTTCTCCTTCTCCCCTCCCACCCCCACTCCCGCTCCTCCTCCTCCCTCTCCTACAGAGCCCACAGGCTCCTCCTCCTATTCGCCTGATTCCTCAGGATGTAGGATTGTTTTCCCCGGAGATCCGGGTCAACATCGCAAGGGCACAATTAACATATCAATCACAGGACTCCCTCCATCCCTCCTTCTCTGCCTCCCCCCTCCTTCCCTCCTAACGGCCTTCTCATTAACATCAGACTGTAAAGGACCACTCGTAGTCCTACTGGATCTCTATGCCGGGAATCCACTTCGTGATTATCATAAATGTGGCCTCCGCTCATCTCTGACAGACAACAGCTATTGTTATCGCTTAGTTGCTGCTCAGAGTAAATTGACTATCAATAACATCGTTAGGAATGAAAACTTATCTAAGATTATTTTCTGTTGGTCGCAGCGGGAATTCTAGAAATGCATTTTTACTAACACGGAAACTATAGTAAAAGCAGGCATAAGTTTCCAACTTCTTACATAAGTATAAAAAAAAATTTCATTAGTTTCGAATTTACGAAATAAAAAATACATTGAATGTTTCAAAAGAAAATTCAACTTATGATTTCTTAACATAAAAACTGGCAACTCCATCTCGGTAACTTTGCTTACATGATAAAAAAAAAAGAAAAAAACTAGGACGATGCGCACGTTTGGCGTTTAGTTCCATTAAACACAATTCCCGAGTTCATTTTTAAGACACGAAGTAGTAGAGAATCGAATTTCTTGTAGACGACAGAATGACCGTGGTATTCCCCACTATAGTTCAATAAATAAGTCAAAAGCCAAAACTTTCACGTTGCAATGCAGAAGACGGGAAAGCATAATTACTGTCTTCACTTTAGAATGGAATAATCTTGTGTCAATTACCACGGTTGAAGTTAGAGAAAGGAACAACTACTGTCAGATTTCCAATAGTAAATTTAGTACTATTACAGCTAAGCCACCTCTGTCTGTATGTGAACTATGCAAGGTTACCTGTCATTATTGGGTTACTCCCCCCCCCCCCCCCCCCCCCCCCCCCCCCCCCCCCCCCCCCCCCCCCCCCCCCCCCCACACACACACACACACTAAAAAATGCATTAGTAACGATAACCATCGGATGAGCTTTTAAAAATTTCCCCAACCAACTCTCCAGTATTGTTTACATTCAACTGAAGCTTACGTTGTTTTTGCAACAGGCGGCGGTGGTCCTCTCATCATTCTGGACTTCCTATTTCATATGGATTTACCGGTAAAAAGAAACACGTTTTGGGTTACGAAACACCTCTAACTTGGCAGCTGTTGTTTCCTGGTTGATTTGCGTCACCGTAAAACCTCCACGAGGTAACAACTGTGAAATATACACTGCAACAGCTTTCTCGATCATCTGAAATTCTCTCTCTCTCTCTCTCTCTCTCTCTCTCTCTCTCTCTCTCTCTCTCTCTCTCTCTCTCTCTCTTCTCTCTCTCTCTCTCTCTCTCAAAAAAAAAAAAAAAAAAAAAAAATCCTAATCATGCCTCCATTCAAAATAGCAAACTTTTCATCTTTCGTTTAAATGAATATATGCAGCTATAAGCACCTTGTATGCATTACCGAAATCTTTTCAACCACGTCTGGAGAGAGAGAGAGAGAGAGAGAGAGAGAGAGAGAGAGAGAGAGAGAGAGAGAGAGAGAGAGAGAGACCAATACTAAAAGTCGTTGCGACAATAGTCTAGTGTTAACAATGGATTATCAAGCACTTTACGATGGATTAAAGAGGTGAGGTAGTACGGTCTGTCGTAATCTGACAAGCTGTAAATGGCCTGAGAGAGAGAGAGAGAGAGAGAGAGAGAGAGAGAGAGAGAGAGAGAGAGAGAGAGAGAGAGAGAGAGAGAGAGTCTTCTAAATAAATAAATAAATAAAATTAATACAGAGAATAATGTGGAAACGCGGTTTTCACTTTTTACACAGAAAACGACACTAAGGAAATTATTGAAACACCCAACAATTAATTTATTTACTTCATAAATTTATATAATGTTTCTTTGGGAATTAATAATCTTAAACTCCACAAAATGTTTAGGATTCAATTCTGGTTAGCTTACAGTAAGTAATGAAAAATACACAACTCCTCTCCTCTTTATCTCTCGCCCCCCACCCCAGCCCCCCTTTTCAGAGAACCAATTCTCCTGATAACAATGACAATCGGCAAAAAAAGACCACCCCAATTCCCAGTGGATCCCCCCCCCCCACCTCCCACCAACCCCCCCACCCTAAAAGGAGGGTTTGACCCCCCGGTCCCACATCGAACCTGCAGACTTGTCTGAATGGAAAGAAGAAAAAAGGAAATAAAAAAGAAGAAAAAAGGAGTCGAGCGAAGGCTCCTGTGTGTTTTTTTTTTTCTCTCTCCTCCCTTTTTCATTTTTAATCCCAGTGAATCATCAGTTTCGAGGCGTATTCAAGTGGCGAACAATATCCAATGAGGCCACCTAATGTGATACGAATGCAAATTATATGGCTGCTAAAGAATACAACGCAGACAATGAGAAGCGAGATACCGCCTCTTTTCATTTACAAATTTAATCAGATTTTCTCTTCTTTTTTCCTTCTCTCTCGTCCGCTTTTTCGCGTTCGGTGTTATTCCCACGTTTTCGCCTGCAACTGCATTCGCGAATTCCTTCGTAGTTTTAAAGGACATTCATTTGTGTGTGTGTGTTCTCTCTCTCTCTCTCTCCAAAATTACACAACAACAACGGTAAAAAGTCATACCGAAAAATGCACCCTTCGTTTGTTGTAATACAGTCTCTTGTCAAAGGGAACGCAGAAAACAATTAATATAAACTACCACTTCTTAATAATGTCTTAAACCCCCTGAACGACTGGCGTTTCAGGAAAATAAAGCCTTATTTTTACAACGCAAAAACACTGTTCTTTCTTCTCCTTAATAACCATTTTACACAGAATATTTTACGAGAGGTAAAAAAATTCAATTAAAAGGACAGCTCCACCTTTTAGCATAAGAAAATTTCAATTTCCAAAGTGAAGATAATGTTTTTATTCATGATGAACGAAATTCTACGACCCCTTTGCATCGCCCAACGAATAGTTTAGTTTAAGAAAAGCAGCAGAATTAAAATGACGTATCACACTGAATTCGTTCACGTTGTGTTTAATTATGAAGAGAATACGTACTCCTGTAAGGTGCAACCAGTCATTTAGAATAATAATAATAATAATAATAATAATAATAATAATAATAATAATAATAATAATAATAATAATAATAATAATAATAATAGGAATCTAGAAAAACTAGACGCTGAAGTAGCTCCAGGACTCATGCAGAAGAGTGTGATCCTAGAAACGGCGCACATAGTAAGAAAAGTGATGGACTCCTAAGGAGGCAGGATGCAACCCGGAACCCCACACTATAAATACCACCAAGTCGAATTGGAGGACTGTGATAGAGAAAAAAAATAATAATAACAACAACAACAACAATAATAATAATAATAATAATAATAATAATAATAATAATAATAATAATAATAATAATAATAATAATAATGAGGCAGGATGCAACCAGGAAGCCTACACTATAAATACCACCTAGTCGAATTGGAGGACTGTGATAGACGACCCCACCCCCATTATCCTTTCACACTGTTATACAAATGAAATTTCAATTTTTGGCAAGTGCAGAGATATAAATAATCTCTAATGCTGACAGTGAATAGCAACTCCGCGACCTCTGCATCGCAAAGAAAACATGTTAACTTAAGAAAGACAGCAAATTAACAGATATTTTAAGAAAAGCAGCAAAATTAAAAGGACGTAGGTAAATGAGGTCAATTTGGTCATAGTATCAGTACAACAATAACAAATGTAATAATTATAACATCCCTTCCACTTAAATTTTCAGCGAGCGAGGAGATATAAGTTCTCCTACTGAGAGTGAACAGCAGTTCTACGATCTCTTTTCACCTTTTGAAGCAAAGGTGCGAACACCTGCCTTGTTCCTAGCACCTCGTGTGAATGTTACATGAGCCTTACAGACGGGTCAAAGTCAGGTCACCGTGCAATAATAATAATAATAAACTGCTGCCAACAGCCGTAATCGTAAATTATTCGTCTTTATGCTTGCGTGTTACTCGTTGCTTTTTTTTTTTTTTTATGAAAACATAAAAAAATAACATTGAGGTATAAATCATGAAGTTTAAATTTCATGTTTTTTTTTATCTAGGCTCGCAATTTTTACATTATACTGACCTATCAATAAAAAGCAGTATTGCGATGTATAACCTGTACATACACAAAAGTACTTAAATTATAAAACATAAGCAAAAAGATATTTATAACTGTAAGTAATAAAAATATATTTGCGTACATCACCGTCTTATTGAAACCCTATCCCTTTGTGACCAAAGCACAAAAACACCGGAATAAAGTATTTCATCAACCTTAAATTTTAATGAGGAACACAGGAAAACACGTATCTATTTGTTCCATGGCCCCATAAAAGCTACACACACAGCAATAAGGGGTGTAATTAAAAGCAAAAGAACACGTTTATCAATAAAGTAATATAAATATATATATATATATATATATATATATATATATATATATATATATAATATATATATATATATATATCCAGCATTCGTCAATCTGTTCACAGAAAAATGTAAAATCATTAATCAAAATGAATGCGTTTTTTATCGATGAAGATTAAACAGTCTATCAAACTGAAGAAAAAGATCTGAGTTCTGAACCCAAAAATAACTCAAACTACTAAGTGTTCATCATCATCATCATTGTCGTCGTCGTCTCTGCGAAATCTCCAAACTCACTTTCACAATCTCAATCCTCCCGTCTGATCGAAGCAGGTCAGGTGGCTCTTTCGACTCAAGGTTCCAACTATTCTGGGGCCCTGAAGAGCCCGGCACCTGACACTATCCCGCACTATATTCCACGAAGATGGTGAGAAGGACGTCCCTGCTATCCCCACCTCCCCTTCACTATTATCTCATCTACGTCTACACATGGAACTTAACATTAAACCCTTGAGGTATCATTTCTCACTCGAACCGTCATCTGACTCCCAATATTTTTCTTAATGTTTAATTTTGACCGACAAATCTTTTAGATATATACAGTATCACTGTCATACCACCATTCAAGTTCGTATAACCAATCCTAACCAGACTCATGTAGAGTCTTACTTTCGTAAGGAATTCTGTTCTGTTTTCAATTTTATTTTCTAAATTCTATTCATCCTCGACATTGTTTGACTGGCCTATTTTTTTAGCATTTCGCAAAATTCCGTCTCAAGAGAACCTGAACTGGATATCATTGTTCCTAAACATTTGAGAGATTCAAACCAATTAATCCTTCTCTGTCTAATGTTATTGCAACTCTTTGTACAAACTCTGTCCTCATTATTTCTGCCTCTTTTCGCTACATCTGGAGTCCAATCTTTCTAGATACATAAGGTCTCCTATTGAGCAAGCTTTGTAAATTTGTAAGTGTTTTGCTAATTAAAAGCGGCACCATGAGCGTAGTTTGTGCCGGCCTAGTTTTTTCAATCCTTCATTCTAAACCTTCTTTTCCTTCCAACTGAAACCAATTGTTTTTCATAATAAAATCCATGAGACGGGAAAAACATGACATTCCCTTTTAGCGCTCCAGCATCTACTGCAAATTCATCTGACTCTGTCAGATTTACCTTTGTATATGATTCGTTCATAGATAGTTTCCAGGATTTTTATAATTATTCCAAGAGAATACCACAGTGATGTTGTCAAAGGCCTTCTCTTGAAAACAATTAGAAGGATATTGAAATTCCATACATTACTGAATAACATTTCTCAATAATAATATTTGATCTGGTGCAATTTCTTACCTTTTCTAAAATCAGCCTGATCCTCACTACAAATTTTATCTATTCTTTGATTATCTTTCAACGTGTTCATTACTACCGTTGACCTGGTCATCACAAAGAGCATAACCGACAATCTAAAATATCATGAATTACGTCTGTTACTGAAAATCTAAAATATCATGAATTACGTCTGTTACTGAAAATCTAAAATATGAATTACGTTTGTTGCTGATGACCTAAAATATCATGAATTACGTCTGTTACTGAAAATCTAAAACATCATGAATTACGTCTGTTGCTGAAGATCTAAAATATCATGAATTACGTCTGTTGCTGAAAATCTAAAATATCATGAATTACGTCTGCTACTGAAAATCTAAAATGTCAGGAATTACGTCTGCTACTGAAAATCTAAAATATGAATTACGATGTTACTGAACATCTAAAATATCATGAATTACGTTGTTACTGAAAATCTAAAATATCATGAATTACGTGTTGCTGATGATCTAAAATATCATGAATTACGCCTGTTACTGAAAATCTAAAATATCATGAATTACGTCTGTTGCTGACGATGTAAAATATCATGAATTACCTCTGTTACTGAAAATCTAAAATATCATGAATTACGTCTGTTACTGAAAATCTAAAACATCATGAATTACGTCTGTTGCTGACGATCTAAAATATCATGAATTACGTCTGTTGCTGAAAGTCTAAAATATCACGAATTACGTCTGTTCATCGTAAAAGAAAAAGAAAAAGAAAAGCTGACCTTTAAACATAAAATGTCTAGCTCCTTACGGCACAACAGGATAGACCCGAACATTTATCAACGTAGCTTTCACAGAATTTAACGGCGCTGATCCATTTACAATCCATTAATGGAGACAAAATCTAGGAAGCTTACGTTCAAGCAATGAAGGCAATAACTTTCAATATTTCATGATTTTACAATTCTGTTTTGTAACTTACATTCTTTACTGCATCGTTCATGTAAGAATCATCATCCCTTAAAAGATAGAGATACACAAACAGACACACACACACATATATGTATATATGTATATATACACACTTTCATTCATACATACATACATACATACAAATGTAATATATATATATATATATATATATATATATATATATATATGTATATATATGTGTGTGTGTGTGTGTGTGTGAGTGTATGTGTGTGTGTTTGTGTATACATATATATGAAGGCCTAAAATTTGTAGGATTTTAATTATCTGAATAACCACAAAAACGGATTTCACTTAACGGCCATTAACGATGAAACTAACTTCTATTATTTATGTCGGTCAAAGCTTTCAGTTTTCAGCGTAATGTGAGCTATCAAATAAAGCCAGTGGACATAGCAGTATCATATAACCCACAACACACACTTAGCTAACACCATTGTGGATTTCTTTATCATCTTAGTGACGCATGCGATTATGAGATTCTTAGTTATAATAATAATAATAATATTTCCAAAAACCGTAAGCACCGGTATACCCAAGACAACCGGCTTGAGCGCGTAGAAGAGGCTCATGGCAAACGTTACTTGGTGGGTGCTGGAAAGCCAGCTGCAATATGTGCAATAATAACAAGCCCCTAGCGCTTTGCAATATCGTTCTCTTATTAGGAAAGCAGCGTCCCTTTCAAAGCGTCAATGAGCTGCCAATCGCCGCTCCAATACAATGGCAATCTGTCACTCGCAGGTGAAATTAAACGCCTCTATTAAATTGTCAATGGAACGTTGTCTTCAAGACTCAGCTTTCTGGCCAGAATAAAAGGAACAAAGTATATACACCTGAGGCAACTTCTAAGGTATAGAAGGTACGACGGTCAACAAGAAAAAAAAAGTGGACCTCTGTACAGGCTTTATTTATATTCAAGCACAAAGTTTGATAAAATTTAAACGCAAGACAATGGATGACACAAAAAGAATCCACTAACTTTTTCAAAACTATTATTATTATTATTATTATTATTATTATTATTATTATTATTATTATTATTCTGTAGATGAACCCTGTTCATATGGAACAAGCCCACAGGGGCCACTCGCTTGCAATGCAAGCTTCCAAAGGATATGACGTTCATTTTAAAAGAAGTAACAGAAGGTAATTGATTTCATTCAAGAACGCAGTCTCCTCTATGTGATGACCATTGTTAGCCCAAGCAACCAAATTTTGATTCTATAAAATTACAAATAACTGAAGCGATTCCTAAACGTCACGGTGAAGAGAAACGTAGAAGTCCAACTGATATTCATAGAGCTCCAATCAACGTAATATAAAGACGTCTATAGTTCTGGCTACCAATAAACCGCTTGTTCACATAAAGATCCGTTTGTTCTTCTGCAATAGTACAAATATTTCGCCAGATGTGAAAAGTTTCGAAATATCTAAATCGACCAAACATCAATGGGTGTTCGTTTCTTTCTCTGTCTAGGATCACAACATGTAATTTAACCTAAAATATCACTAATTATTATGTTTTGATAACCGTGACAAATCATGCCATGCATTTTCGTAGCGGAGTAAAGTCAATAATAACTCATAAAGGTTCGATCTATCCAAGAATAACTTACTAAGCCGACAATACGAAAATAGACAATGCAACCAAAGGCTCCTTCTTGGGAAAAAATGCAATGCTCGCATCTATTCATCAAAGCACTTCATTCCGTCTACAAGAATACAGAACTGCCGTTTCTAAAAGATTTAGTTTGTCACAACTAATTTATACGAACTTAAATTTTCTTCACCTACCACATAACACTGCACGTACTAGATCGAACTGAACTCTAATCATGAAATATATATCCACGAATATATCAAAGTTCCCTCAAAGTTCCGTCATTATACGATGTTCTCAATCCATCGATTCAAGATTTTAAGAAAATGAATATCCATACATCAGTTAACGTCAAACCTCAGAAATTCTTCTTGATTCTAAATTCAAAAGATATCTCATGGGTCTCTAAGCCATGCAAATACAAAACCCGACCTCACCTGGCTCCTTTTTGCTTCAAGAATACAACATTACTATGAAAGGCCGAATACATAGAGTCTGAAGGAATTCGCCACCTCCCACCCCTCACAGTCCCCCGACCCCCAGCCACTTGGCCAAAACCATTGAATGGAAGTAAACCGGTGGCCACGAGTAAACACACCTGGAGGGAGTCGAAGGAATTCTACCTGGCTTGCCAAAGTGGTAAACATGCCAGGGGAGAAATGACCTGGAGATGGATCAGAACCCAACCTTAGGAAAAAGTAACCACTTGACAGCCCAAGCAGAACCTCCATTTCCTTGACGATCACCACTATATAGTAGAAAAAACAAAAGCATTCGTACAGAAAGGCCTGTTTAGGGACTCATAGAAATCTGTATAAGTATGAAAACAACTGAGAATGTTTGGCATGTCACTGTAGCATGAATCACATTACCGATCTTTAAACGATATAGAAAAATGACCGCCTTGGCTCGGGACTTACATGATTCTTCTAGAAAAAAAAATGTAAATGGATCAAGTCACCAATTAACCAAAAACGAATAATGAAGGGGCTCATGCTATTTCCAGTTTTCATTTGCGCTAATACGTCCGAGTAAAACCGGTCTCTAAACCAATTCTTTGGCCTAATCAGGCTCCCATAAGGATTTCAGAGATCTGCGCACTGACAGATATCGCGATCTATATTCAAGTCGCATTCTGATGAAACAGAGATCTCCCAGTGTTCCTGTCGCATGCTGTGACAACTTATCTGAAATTGAAATAAACCGACCGGCCGAATTTTTAATAATTTTCTTTCTTTTTTTAAATCAGCCACCAGAGAGAGAAAGGTATAGGAGGAGAGGGTGATAAATAAGTAAATATGAGGGAAGAGAAAATAAAACCCACACACCTTAGTTCAGGAAACGTCAGCAGAGAGCAGGAATGAATTGATTCCTTGTTTGAACATTAAGAGATAAAAAAAATTCCTTAAGTATACTAGACAAACTACTCCACATCTTAGTTGTGGGGAACATAAAATTCCTGGCAAAGTGAAATAAGTTCACTTTGTTAGTCACCCAAGGTTGACGCAAATAGATCTAAAGCTCAAACAAATGAATAACAGCTCCGATTCAATAAATCTAAAACGGCCACTTGAAGAGCGTTGTTTTACACCAACTATTTTTGACGAGCACCGGCTCTCGAGGGGATTAAGCAAATCATATGCAAATTCAGAAGCATTAACTGTAACATCGTTGTAGTGGTACTAGATCTTTTCAAAATTTAATTACCATTATCATTAGAAAATAAGTGTCGCAGCCCAACTAGCATTTAAGGTAATACGAACTATAGTATTCCCACCAGTTCAATGGTTTTGTTTGTGAATTGCATTGTTATCACTATAACCAATAATAATTAACGTCATCACATTTATCAGTACCATCTATCTTTATCTGTAGTAACTGGGTGACTTTGTTACTGTTGCTAACTTTGGTAACTCGAGGTAAAGGGCAAAGTTTAATCTAAAAGAAAATGCAAGCAACCACCGTTTGCAGTGAACCGACAGCAGAAGAAATCGTAAAACAACACAAGCAAAGCATTCCAAATGAGAATATCAATCTACAACAGCTGTGTGTATCTTCTTCCTCCATAACTAACAAACCCCCCAACTACTATAAGTCCTCCTCTCCCTCCCTCCCCCCTTAAACCACCAACCTCACTTCCTGCCAACTCTGTTTAATTCATTTTTTTTTTTCTTTTTGCTCTCATCATTTTACTTGTGTGTCTCCAAAGGCGCTCTCCCCCCCCCCCCCCCCCCCCCGGTACTCCCCTTCAATGTTTTTGTTTTACTCCTCCACCTCTTCTCCCCTTCCCCTAGAGAGAGGATAAATTATAGGTGTCCCGGTGCTGACGTCCTAATCTGACCGTATTCGTGGCATTAATTGCTGTGATAAGCAATGTCGGGAGCAGTAAATTCCGGCCGGCGGCAGGTGGTTCTTCTCTGTGTCATGGCTGTGGTGGTATAGCGGTTGATGGATGGGGGGAGGGGTGTGTGTGTGTATATAGGAGAGGTGGGAGGTGGGGGGGGGGGCTGTAGTTGTAGCATCTACTCCATAACATTATAAAGCAGATCTCGCTCTAGCCATAACAGTTATTATTATATTTAATCAGGATCAACGTCCGGGTCATGTTTCCTCAATGAAGGGTGATCCATTTACCGGCATAATTAACGTATACAACCGCCATCCTTGTCAACCTAAATATACTTGAGGCCTTACAACATCGTTCAGTACCAGATATCGACGTGACCAAAAACACACTTGGCACTTATAAAGCTTAATCCTAAACATACCACGTCCAAGGGTGGCACAAAAATGCCGTCAGGTAGACGGCGATATTATAGCCTTGACCTTTGTAAGGGTTTAAAGCTGAGAGCTGAATGCTAAGTACTGTGGGGCTTAATACTGCCAACACTCCAGAATGCAACTTGCAACTCAAGTCAAGCTTGTGCAAGCAAAGCCTTCCACTCGTACTCGTTGCATGAACGTTGGTTCTGCTGGTTGATTGCGTCACTGCGGTATATGAACGACATATGATTTTAGTCTCTTAAAATCGTGATAGTAAGGTTGATGATATTAATATCCAGAAAAGGGAACAAATACAAAAGTAAAACCTCCAGTACTAATAAAATACTATTATTATTATTATTATTATTATTATTATTATTATTATTATTATTATTATTATTATCGTGTAGTGATAAATGAAGGAAATTAACATGGAAAAATGAAATGGGTAATAATTTTCACCTTAATCTTTACTAGGAAGCATTATAAGGCATAAATTTAGACCAACAAACAAAAGCACGATCGATGATATTTCGAGGCATTAAGTAACGGCTAAACTGACACCATGGCACCATTTATTCTTTGGTCTTTATCTCGTTACACTACTCACATGCATACAATTCCAATGGATACATCTATGTACGTATGTAAGTATGTGAATATATATATATATATATATATATATATATATATATATATATATAGATAGATAGATATTAGTGCAAAATTTGAACCTCGTCTCCATGTAGATGTAAATATGCCTTATTCATGGAAATGACCACCACCATCTTAGCTACGTGTTCAAATCATTTTTTAAAAGACCAACAGATACATCGCTTTAAAAAAGCTATCTTAAATAAGAATAATAGACCTATAGGTCAAATATAAGTAACAGATTTCATTTTATTAGTGTAGCAGATTCCCAGCTTAGTTGGAGAGATAAATGCTGACTGATGAAGTATTTTATGAATGAATTCACACCAGTGGGTTGTAAATTACCTCAGTCGTGGCCCAATTGTTTTTAATTATACGAGAGAGAGAGAGAGAGAGAGAGAGAGAGAGAGAATTCCCAGCAGTCCTGGAGTATTCAACAAACAAACGAAAATCTCAGGATGCTCAAGACTCCGATCACCAACAATTTTCCGAAGTCAACGAAATGTCACTACCATCTGCATCTGCTATTTACTCCGATTATACACACACGCATCCGTGTGCATACGCACGGAAAGACCCCGAGGGGAAAAATTGCAACGTATGCACGATTGCGCTTCATGCAATGGATTTCTCAAGTCTCCTTTCGGATTCCAGACGGTTCAGTTACTATGAATACGTACGTACAGCCTCTTGCAGCCAATCGTGTATAGTACTGTATACAAACCTGTTGGTGTATACACGATGTATGCCAGTCCTTTCTCAAGGTAGACCGTATGAGCTACAAAGCATGACGTGTACGGGACTGTATTAGCCATTGTCACACATTTATGTCGAGGGCGTATTAGGATATATAAGATTAGAAACACGCATTTATAATGAAAAATATGTATATAAAGATATTTATTCAGCACGAATGAAATGAGAAGGGAAAAAAGTGAATTAATATACTGGCTGCTCTATGCGCAAGAGCCCATAAGGCCAGCTTTAAAAAAAAAAAAAAAAAAAAAAAAAAAAAAAAAAAAAGGGGGGGGGGTGAATTAAGGTACAATGAAGACACGGAAAAACGTCACGATGAATGAAGAGAGGAAACGAGGAGGAATTGGCAGAAAATGGAATATTAATAAATTAAGGACAAAGTACAGGGAGGAGGAGTAAGAGGAGAGAAAGACGGGCCAAGGGAAGGTATCCTCCGCCCATCACCCATTAACCCTCCGTCAAGACGTTCATCACTACCGTAACGAGGGGGAACCCTCGACAAATTTTCTAAATAAATGAAGGGAGCGCCGTGCCCCACCTCTCTCTCTCTCTCTCTTCTTGGATTTGATAAACAAAAGTCTATAGCGGGGCGGGAAGGGGGAAGACTTGCTTAGACGGGAGTTTGCTTTGGAATAAAGGAAATGGTAAGAGAAAAGCCCTATAATCGATAGCCTGAAGTAATGTGATTGTGTGCATAACAGGAAGTTTTTCTCGGGAAAACGAAGCAGTTACAGAAACTGGATAAACTTGTCAGAGTTCCTTATCAAGAGGAAAACACATGAAAAAAAAAAAACGCTGAAGATAGTTTGACCCCATTACCATAAGTATTCCAGTTCACAAAACATTGAAAAGAACAGCCAACTCATTATTTCAACGAGGGTGTTAAGGTCTAGGAACATCGTAAATCTATTACCGCCACAAAACGAAACCAGAAAATCGTCAAATTCCATAATACGTGAAAGGTTCAACCTTCAAAAACCAAAACTTTTACTGTTACTTTGCTCATTATCATAAGCAAAGTGACAGTAAAATATAAAAGCAAGAAAATGTTCAGGGATCATTATCATAACATCACATCGGTCAAGATAACTTTACACTGTTCGGAGTTGGCTCCCTCTCAGTTAGGCTACAACGCTCAGATAAAACTTTATTTCCTCGTTGCTAAAATAAAGATTTTGCTAAAATATAGATTAAACAAAAACATAACCAATGAGTCGCGAATACTTGGAACTCCAAAAGCCTATTTTTAAACTGCATCAACACATACATAAATAAATGATGAGAGAGAGAGAGAGAGAGAGAGAGAGAGAGAGAGAGAGAGACTGTCAAAAGCTAGTTGGCGAAAAAACTAACACGGTTCGAAAATTTAAAGACTTTAGTGATTTACTTCCAAAACTATCGACCTGCTTACTTTTTTTTTATACTTTAATAATTAATTACAAAACACCGGTTTCATTGTAAGTTCGGTACTTTGAGCGAATTAAAAAAGAAAACAATTCCATTATTCTTGAAGAAATGAATGCATCCAAACAACCTGGAAAAGACCAAATAAATACTTTCACCGGACAACATAAATAAGGAACAAAGCAGAATTACGCTTCCACCAAAATCAGTCAGTCCCGATAGTTATCTCCACAAGATACAGAAAAAAACACGAAAAGAATATTTTCACCAGAGAAATGCCTAAATGAGAAACAAAGCTAAATAATAACTCTTCTTCCAAAATCAGTCAGTCCTGACACTTATCGTCACCGAAGTCTTCGGCCGAAACCCACCCATATAAATATCCCCCTGAGTCTCGTTGTCACCTGGTTAACTAACCTGTCTCTCCGAGACGTCCAAATTAGTACTTTCACTGACTCCTTTCGGTAGCAAAAAACCATTCTGGAATTTGCCGACGGAAAAAGCAGCTAAACCCGGCGGTTTCAAACATTATCATCTCCACAACCGCAAGGTAAAAGCCTCTCTCTCTCTCTCTCCTCTCTCTCCTCTCTCTCTCTCTCTCTCTCTCTCTCTCTCTCTCTCTCTCTCCTCGAGCTCGGTAATTGAGACATCAGCAGAGCTCCCAACCCGCACTCGTGTTCTAGGGCCCTTGGAGCGAGGAAGAAAAAACAGAAATATACAGCACGACCCCCCCCCCCCCCCCGAAACAAAAAAAAAAAGTATTATAAGTAATAAGCGACGAGAGTCGAGACAACGGGTCCCGATCAAGTGTCACCATGTATCGTCCCAAACAATGTATATATATGTATATAATATATATATATATATATATATATATATATGTGTGTGTGTGTGTATATATACATACATATATATATATATATATATACATATATATGTATGCCTCAGTAAAGGGTCCGAATAGGACCGAAAGTACTCGGCTCTCTCTCGCTTTTTCATTTTTTTCCTTCGTGGCAAAAAAAACTTTATTTATACATAGCATCACGTTTTATATACTTCGTGATCAAGTTATTCATATATATACACATACATACATAGATACATACATATATATAATATATATATATATATATATATATATATATATATATATATATAACCCACACTACTCGCAAGAACGAGTTTGCAAATATAAAGCATTTCCTCCTTTAATTGCAATTGCTAAAGGCAGGTTTCTTGTTTGAACTGTATAAAAGGTCTACATTTTTTCCTTTGGCTCAAGTCTTCCATTTCCAGATTTCTTTTTCCTTCTTTTTTTTCCGACGAACATTTTCTACACATTTTTTTCTCTCCCCCCCACCCCCCGTTTTCAAAGACCTACCTGAATTTTCTTGTTCTCACAAAAGAGATCATTCTAACTTGGAAGTCATTTTTGCCCAGGCTTTTATTTTTTTTATTTTTTTTTTTTTATGTCTCGGCATTCAGAGCAGGCAATAATAAACATACGGAAATAAGAGTCTGCTTCGAAGGTTACTGTGAGAGTCGCCGCCCCGAAGAAAGTAGCTCCGCCAAGTTAATAAAATTCACAATGATTTCGAGTGTTAGTTCGAAACAATAAGTAGTTCTTAAAAAATGAACCATCCATAAATCGAGAATTTATTATTCACTCCTTGAGCAATTTGCCCTCCACTTCTGAAAAGCCCCAAGATTTCGATTTTACATAATTATTGTCAACAGATTCAATATTTGAATAATAAAAACCATGTCAACCGCAAAACTTTTTTCAATATGAATTCTGATAAAAAGCATAATTATTGCTAATAATAACACTTAGGATTATGGGAATGCGAATGATAAGGCTAATACCATTAAATTTAATATAAAAAAATAAAGCACTGACAAAAAATAATTGTTAAATAATAAAAGTACTTTAAAAAATAAATCCATAAGGAAAGCGATACGACCTTAGTGAGTGAGTGACACCAAGATTCATTCTAAGGTACGCCAACATAATATATAGAGGACAAGAAATTACTAAGATTACACGCAGGTGTTGACCTCTCTTGTACGTGAGTCAATCACACGTTCGCCAACGTGAAAGTCTCTTTCTCTCTCTCTCTCTTTCCAGTGAAGTTAATTACCTTTCGACTGTTGACAGACGGCGGATAGCATCTAATGTGAAGACTTGGACGCATGTTAGCGTTAAGACTATAACGAACATGGAAGACAAACTATCTACACAGTTCAAAATAATATATTTCAATTAATAGCCTTAGCAGCCTCGGTCAAATTTTCGAGAACACACAGAAGATTATTCTAATTAACCATTCCTGTCAAATAATGAAACGTCACTAAACTCTGAGATGAGAATGACCACGGGCGTAACTTTTCCTCAGAAATGGTTAACTATCAAAGAGCAGACATTGGTGAATAGAGGGACATCTCGATCGCCTTACTACAGCCTTTAATGAAGGCTTAAGCCAATGGCAACCTCCTCTTAATTCCATTGAAAAATGGCCAAGGTAACACGCACCGTACGTGACTGTATAAATTCCTCTCCTCCCAGACACACACGGAGCTACAGACAAGAAAACCGGATTCGAAAAAGGAAAACACGCCACTCCTTTTCAAACAGGAACCCCCTTATACCTAATCTCTTCAAAACAAGCTTTCGCTGGAATAAAACGCTTCATTTGTTTTTTTTAAGCCTTCTCAGAAGCGTCGGAATACGACGACAGTCCACGGCTTTTTATTTTTTTTTTTCTTTCAAAGGCGAGCGAACGTAGGGGAGGGGTAGGCCTAATGAGAGAATGACCGGTGATGTTCCCCTTCATTAAAAAACATCCGGTTGATTTCCCATCAAATGCCACTTTAATTTTCCCCCTACATGCTCTACACAAAGGAACGCGTGCTCCCCCAAGGTTGCTGATACATGGCATCGCCATCATCTCGAAGATTATATGGGGAAAACGACAGAAAAACTTGAGCAAAAAATGATACAATACACAGGGGGGACACTACACAATGTATAGGGGTCCTTGCATACAACTTGCGAGTTGAAAATAATGAAGAAGTGAGTGGAGTCTTCCATCTAATGATAGTAAGCAGCTTCTCGCTCCAACTGCTTCTATAGCACTATACCCGACACCAAACAGACACAATTTCTCAATTAAATGGGTTCCTCAATACTGTTTTAAAACGATCAACTTTCCCGACTATCATCTGTTTCGTAAAACTGCATTATTATTATTATTATTATTATTATTATTATTATTATTATTATTATTATTATTATTATTATTATTATTATATTTAGATGAACTTTACTAATACAGTACAAGCCCATAAGGGCGACTGACTTTAAATTCAAGCTTCCAAAAATATGGTGTTCATTTGAAAAAAGTAACAAAAGGTAATATGAAGTCTACAGAAAGAAGAGATCAGTTATTAGAAAAGAAAAAAAAATAGTTAACAAATTAATTAGATACAAAAGATTTCATGTTTTTATTGGTTTTTCATACTGAACTAGATACGCAATATATTGACAGCATCGTGTTATATCATTCATACTCCCTAACGGAAGTTCGTAATCCACTATCGGCATTGGATCGCTCACCATTTTTTTTTTCTTTTTTTGGCTGATAGGTAAGATGGGTGAAAGAAGAGTGAGGGCAGTTAGCTAACTAACCATGGTAGGGAATAGTTTAGAAAGTTAAGTATTAGTAAGAGTAATGCAAAGTGCGGTTTACACACAATTTTATTTTATTTGGGTACGGGTACAATTTTTCTAACTAATATTAACATAATACAATAAAGATTTTACATTATATTATCGTGGAGAATTGTACAGATTACATAATTTGAATTTGATTTCTTAATAGTATAATCATAATCAACAAAAGTTCCAATTTTCTAATTTCAACCTTAATTTTAATTACCATAATGATTTGCATTATATCTACTTAGTGAACTTAACATATTACTTTTCCACAAAACATTTCTTAAAAGTATAATAGTTGAGGTTCGTCGAGATGAATATATGAAGATATTCTTCTCCACCATCTGTGGTCTGTGTTGTTTGGGTCAAGGTTTCTCTCTTCTGCTTCCGATTCTTGTCCGCTGAAGAAATGACTCTACTGCAACATTACCGCAGTAAAGATAACCTGAAGTAATTTACAGACACAGACACTCATTTCTCAAATGCATCACTTGCTGAGGATTGAAAATGATCTTGAACGATGAAACCTCTTAACGCAGACAAGCGAGGAACGAAGGAACTGGTCTGCTTATATATAAAATAAACACGCACTGCAATGGAATGGAATAGAGTAGAATAAAATTTAGGCCGAAGGCAAAACGGTGGGACGATCATTCAGCGCTGAAAGGGATATTAGATTTTAAAGGAAGAAAGCGAATAAGAACGGAGGTACAGTAAAAGGAATGAAAACGGTTGCAGCTAAGGGCCGATGGGACTCACGAAAACCTCAGGCAAAAATCTCAACACATGTACAGGCCACGTCGATGCGAGGCCACGGTTAAACCCTGCACTGCATTACGAGCGTCCACAGGAAGCGAATCACGAAATCTCAGGAAAACATCCAACAGAAATATCAGGTTCCAGATCCATCAGCGGAAGAGATCGAAAGGAAAACGAAGCTACTTAAAAAATCAAAGAGTAACCCGACACTGTGGTCCCGCCGCTGCTCCTCTGCGTTATCGGTTTTACCTAATGGATTTCAGTTAGCAATGGGTATTTGCCCATTATATTTGTCCATTATACGGTCAAACAGCAACATGATCCCAAGGCTGCCCCCCGGGCTAAAAATCCGTTAAAAGACGAGGGAGTTTTGCATTGCGTCCCACGTGTTGATCCTCTCTTCCTCTCTCAAACAGGAGGATTCGTTTTCATTTTATCGTGGCATAACGCTCCAAGTAATGATTTCCTTAGTGGAAGAAATAAAAAAAAATAATATGGACAACTTCACACGAACAATCTGGTCCGCTGCTGCTGCTGCTAATAATAATAATAATAATAATAATAATAATAATAATAATAATAATAATAATAATAATAATAATAATAATAATAATAATGTTAAAAAGAATGGCAGAATTAAGCGAGTTGATTTTATATATTGTTTTTCTCTACAATATATAAAATAAACTCGCTTAATTCTGCCATTCTTTTTAACAGCATTTGCCTAATAGAGGGTCTTCTACCAAAAAAAAAGGAAAAAAAAGTAATAATAATTGTTACACAAAATAAAAGCTTCAGAGAAGCTGATAGGTGAATCGAGCAGGTTCTAGAAAGCTCTCCTTTTATATGCACATTTTAATCATTGTGGATTTCTTCACAGTTTTCGTGAATCATGCGATTCCAAGCTTCTTTTTATGGTTACACAAACTGCAGTACTATAATAAGAAAGTAGCTTTGGTGTCCTTATTTACTCCTCTGACCAAAAAAAAAAAAAAAAAAAAAAACAAAAAAAAAAAAAAAAAAGTAAAGAAAAATGAAGAGAAGTAATTTCTTTTTAATCACTTGGAAGGGCAAGTCGTTGATCAGTGGATTTTCCGCTTCATAAACAGCTGTGTGGCAAATACAACTAACCACAGACGCACAACCTAACTTTAAATTATTTTAACCCAAAGGTATGAAAATGAGGTTAAAGAAGTAGTTCTTGCGGATCTGTCCTGACAACCACGTAGAAAATAAAAAGAAAATAAGAAACAATATGAGGAATCAATACGAGAACAGTAAGAGGCTACATTATATATATATATATATATATATATATATATATATATATATATATATATATATATAACACAAAAGTTTGGAGCGTGATAAATCTGCTGAGTAAAGGACGTTGAACGGCGAAAGATCTTGTAGAAAAAAACCCGTTGTTTATTTTTCCTTCGTGGCTTATACCTTTATATGTATATATATATATATATATATATATATATATATATATATATATATATATCATACATATACTATATATGTGTGTGTGTCAGAGAGAGAGAGAGAGAGAGAGAGAGAGAGAGAGAGAGAGAGAGAGAGAGAGAATTTTGAAAACAAGGTTTAAGGAGACAGACTTAAAATGAAATTTACGAGAGAAATTATTCCATCGGTACAATTCACAGAATCGTAGCAAGTTGTATGCTAATTTATTCTGCATAAATTCGACAGAGAGAGAGAGAGAGGAAACGGCACCCAAGGAGAGGCCGTCAGCTGATACCAGGGTAGTCAGAGCCTGGACCGAGAGCCACTGCCCGTGAGTGAAGTACAAGTCATTTAGATCTGGCCCCGCGATAACTTAGCATCAGTACACATGGCTAAAAACATGAAAGGGACCTCCAGTAACATCCCTCCTATTAATGGACGAAGAAAAAAAAATGGAAAAGACTAAAACCCCCCGTTGAAGTATCCTCCGGAGGCCTAATTAAGGTTCTTGACAAGAGCGTCGTCCTCAATGGAAATCCCAAAAAAGGGGATGATGACCGTGAAGGGAAGTCTGAAAAGCGACATTAAAGGGGTAAAAATAAAAAGGAAAAGAGAAAAAATGTAAGAACGGGGGGGAACGCAGCAAGGTTTCACGAAGGGAAAATCCGGGCAAGATACAGAGAGAGAGAGAGAGAGAGAGAGAGAGAGAGAGAGAGAGAGAGAGAGAGAGAGATGAATGAATAGCTAGAATGGAAGGGGGACGGATTGGAGTAGTATTCAAAAGTTGTAGCGTAAACCGTAGTATATCGGAAACTTGAATAATGAGAGTGAGAGAGTGAAAGAGAGTGGTGTGGTGGTGGTGGTGGTGGTGGTGGGGTGGTGGGGGGGGGGTGGGGGGGGGGTGGGGGGGGGGGGGGGGGGGGGTGGTGGTGGGGGGGGGGGGGGGGGGGGGAAAGACATCTGACAAGAAGAATGGAGGTTGCGGGTGTACTCTATCATTAAGTTTTATTTTACCCGTCAATATGGCATTCCGTGTGTTTAACAATTAGTTACTGAAAATTTACTTTCTGATATCCTATAGTTACTGGTATGGTAAATTCTAAGCGTTAGTCTTTGCATAATTGCTGTATTCTCTCTCTCTCTCTCTCTCTCTCTCTCTCTCTCTCTCTTTGTACGCAATAAATCAATGACTTTCATCTAACCTGAAGAAAAGACTTCTACAAGTAAATAATTCATTAAACCTCAATAGCAGGAGGATCCTCGGAGAACAATGGATATTGATATATACTTTTATACAAGATTCTTGAATCCATATATATAATATATATATATATATATATATATATATATATATATATATATATATATATATATAGTAAGGCTCACAAACGAATCATTAATGAATATGAGGTTCCAAACATACAACAATCAAACAAACACTGACAAAAACAAATCCACAACTTCTTTAAAAGATATAGTGCTACACTTAAACTAAAAGATAGAGAGAGAGAGAGAGAGAGAGAGAGAGAGAGAGAGAGAGAGAGAGAGAGAGAGATCACTTATGACAGATAGGGTAAGAGAGCTTCAAATTACCTGTGCTAAGAAAAGAACCTGAGGCTCTACCAGATTCGTTGCTACACCTTTTCAAAGGTTTTACAAAGGACAAAGTTAATACATCTTTTGAATATCAATATTGGAAGTGTACGTTGATAAAACACAGTATAGTAAATTTACATTTAGTAGTTATTACTTGCATCTGTCAATTCTAATAACACTGAATAATCTACTCAACCTAATCAGGGAAAAATACTAAACAAGTATACATACATATATGAACACGTAAAATTAAACATCAGATAATCTATAAAAAATAATATCCCAATTAAATTAAATCATGTTGATAAAAGAAATTCTGCTATAATGAGACCAACACCGATTAACATCTTACAAAAATTCTTCGGAAAGAAAAAATCACCCTTAAAGCAGGCGACACTATCACCCGATACATCAAAATCCATTAGAAGTCATCTGGACATCAGGTCGAATCACTAGAGCGAGTAAAAGAGAAGTGAAACTTGGGAAGATTAAAAAAAAAAAAAGCTATGGGAGTCTCCGCTTACGGGGAACGGCGTAGGGTTCGAAATATTTCTCATTTTTATTTATGTATTTTTTTGTTTAGTTCACATTTTTTTATGTTGTCTATATCTAATGTCTGGAAACGTTGTGAGTATATATATATATATATATATATATATATATATATATATATATATATATATATATATATATATATATATATGTATATGTATATATATATATATTATATATTATATATATATAATATATAATATATATATAATATATATATATATATATATATATATATATATAATGTGTGTACATAAAATATTAAACATCGTGTTAGTTAAATGCTTTACTATACGAGTGAGTCGGGTACAGGGTTTGTATTTAGTATGTATGTATGTATGTATGTATGTATTAACTTCAGAAGAATAGCCTGCACTGATTAGCTTAGAACTGAACTTCATTGTCAATGTAGAGCAGTGAATCGTATTCCCTACAAGTATTCGCAAAATGGAAAGGTAGAAACGCCAAAAAATAAAGGATAAATAATAGTCCGGTAAAGATTCACTGTATTTTGAGAAACATCATTGGAGATGCTTGCTGTAACGAAGGAAGTATTGTTGGAAGTTTAAAAAAAAATAAATAAATAAATAAAATTGACGGTACTACGTTAGTTAAATGTTATTAGACATTTAACTAACGTGGTGCTGTCAATTTTTTTATTAAAAAAAAAAAAACAGATTCCTTCAATACTTCCTTCGTTACAGCAAGCACCTCCAATGATGTTTCTCAAAATACAGTGAATCTTTACCGGACTATTATTTATCCTTCGTTTTTGGCGTTTCTACCTTTCCATTTTGCGAATACGTATAGGAAATACGATTCACTGTTCTACACTGACAATGGAGTTTGGAGTTCAGTTCTAAACTAACATCATTGCAGGCTGTGCTTCTACGTTAATAAAAATTCTGCCTGAAATAACTATTCTATTTCATCCGTAAATAACGACTAGTTCTGTTATGAAAGACTTAACAACTAGATCCAAATGCTCAGTGATAAAATTATTTTGTAATTCAAAATGAGCGCCTGCGGGAATAGAATTCGTGAGTAGCAGGCAATCAAAGGCTGATCTTATCATAAAATCCAGTGGACAGCTACACACAAATACACACGCAAACAAAAACACACAAATAAGCCACGAAGACAACTATCAGTCAAAACACATCACAGGAAAAGGTCAAATTTATCTTCAGGGAAGGACCAGCACGAAGGCATGCATGAATTCGACAGTTATAACCCTGATACGTATTTCCCCGGGACCGAACACACACACGTCTATTCCACACTAATACTTTCCCCTCGACCGGAAGCTGTGTTCCCCTCCCTCACTCCATCCCTTTTCCTCAATAAAAAAAAGAAAAAAAAAAGAAAAAAAAAAACATTTGCAACCGTTCCTATTCACGGCAGGAACATTCCATTTGACTCGACACCTCACAACCATTCCTGCATGTTTGCACTTTTGTAGTTGTACTATCATTTCTCTCTCTCTCTCTCTCTCTCTCTCTCTCTCTCTCTCTCTCTCTCTCCACACACACACACACACACCATACATTTACACATTCACAAAGATATTTATAAAGATATGTATATGTATTATGTATGCATGCATGAATTATGTATATACGGTCTGATGCAATACGCAGGCATTTACTTGGGTGCATCTCATTTTCCTTCAAAGATACCAATACTCCGGTCAAGCGGCAAAATTAGATTGTGGCTGAGCGACTTCAAAGAAAAAACAGAACAATTAACAGTGACTGCAACGTACACAGTTTGGTTTACAGGGCCTATGAAATTCTTAGTATGAAATTCTTAGTATCACATTCTCTCATATAACTGCAATTGAAAGGTCCGCAAAGTCAGTATGGAAAAGTAAAGAAATAAGAAGATTCAAAACGTTTTTTTTTTTTAAATACAGCCAATTCAATTTTCCGTTCACAAAGTGCCGCTCCTTCCACACGAGAAGTAAAAGAATAAAATCCAATCAGGCACAGAAATAAATCATCCAATGTAAAAAACAATAAAGGCCTAAATCCTCCTTTTGAATCACATCAGAACCTTTCATTTTTTTCTTAAAAAAAAAGGGTAAATAAAGAAAGAACGAACAAGCACACTGGGCCCCCCTTACAAAAAAAATCGCAAAAAAACCATCCCACAAATGAAGCAATTCGGAAGATAAAATCGTAAAAGTCAAAGACTGTTGGGAAAAAAATAAATATATAAAATCTTTTTAAAAAAATCAGGCGACGCAGTTGTGTAGTGATATGAAAAAAGTTCAAGGATGGATATTGGGGAAAACAAATACTGTGGGAAATATCGAACTATTTTATACTCGGTTAAAATCACGGCAGGTTTTACATTATATTACTACAATAATAAAGAGTAAAAATTTCGAATGGATGATAAAAACATAATTGGAATTTTTAAACTTTTTTTCGAATTGCTGTAGGGGCGAAAAACCAGAGAGAGAGAGAGAGAGAGAGAGAGAGAGAGAAGAGAGAGAGAGAGAGAGAGAGAGTCTTGGGCGCTAACGCCTTCCCAGCTGAATTAAGCCATCAAATTCCTAAAAGCTGCCTTAAGGTCATATGATGACAAAGCGAAGAGCGAAGACCATTTAGCGACCCCTACAGCGATGACTTATTACAACAGCTCCAGCCACAGGTGCTGCTGGCTATGTTGGAAGGGTTCTGTTTTTCCTTTCGCGTGACTCTTCTGAGGTAGAAGAAGGTCCACCCAACAGAGTGTACCTATAGCATTTTCAGGCTTCTCTCTCTCTCTCTCTCTCTCTCTGCTTGCCACTGGGGATTTCAGCATTTATAATACTATTCTAATATATCCGTCCACTCTGCATTCGGAACTGACTTAACTAACTTTGGAAAAAGAAACCCACAAGCTTATTGAGTATAACTCGTTACTTGTAAGCATTTATATACATAGTATTTTTTGAGAACAAAAATGACATTTCTTTCTCCATCTTCAGAAGAAAACTGAAAGTTTTCGTTTGGTATAACTAACTTTATTAAAACCATAATAAAACATGTAGTACTGGCTGAAGCATCTCTCTCTCTCTCTCTCTCTCTCTCTCTCTCTCTCTATCCAGTTTCACGCCAGATGAGAAGATCGTGCACATATTCAAGAAAGTGATACATGGTACCATGTATCACTAATGCATGTTTATTTCTAAACATGCATTAGGGATGCATGTTTAGAAATATGTCTGTTGGCAGTTGCCGGTACGAAAAGAATAATAATAATTATCAATCATCATTATCATATTTGTAAATCCTGTTGCTTCTGTCTGAAATGCTTGTGAAAGCAATCATACATCGACCTAATTTTAAAATCATAAATGCAACCGTTGCCAGAGACTTTCCGTTCAACCCCTAATTATAGTGAATCTAACTTTCACTGCGCATGAATACGTTGCACTTCCTAGCTATTTCATGAAACAAAATCTAGAGTTTACAGGTTAATATTGTTAAATTATATCTTCCTTTAACCCTTTTATGAGAGTTGGCTTCTCACATAATATATGGTTAGATTGACTGAAGGCTTCTTTTTTTTCGGTTACTTTTTATTGTTCAATCACCTGTCCATAGATAATCAACAAGGATATGGCTTCAGAAATAATTCATTCTTCGTGATAAAATCTTGCGGCATTCTGATCCCATTAATAAAGATATGCTGCAGATAAAAAAATAACATTACAAAGAAAAATACGATGCTTAAAATTGCGGTAAATGACATACGCACGAATCGAAAACACTTTTCCTAATACTGTAATAAATAAAATATAATTATCAAAAAAGATTCTCAAAATGAATCATACTTGTAATATAATTTACTTGATACTTCAAGGGTAATTGGCTGACGTCCCCCGAGTCTCCTATAGGAATTTGAGATCCTGTTCTCTCTCCCTCCCTCTCTTTCTCTCTTCTACCCCCTTCATGTTTCCTTCCAGCTCTTTCGACCATCCCTCCCCCCAATCCCCAGTCCAGCCAAGCAGCAAGAAAACCGAACTACGGCGATAGCCAGTCAGACAAGGGAAATAAATAATGACTTGTCTGGATGAAGCCTTCAATTATCATTTACAGTTCGATTAACACCGCTGCCATTTCTGCAACAACTGATCGGTTATCCTCGACCCCGGCCACACACAAAAAAAAAGGAAAAAAAAAAGGGACAGAAAGAACTGATAGTTACATAAAGTACGAGATGTACGAGAAACCAATAAAGACATGACCGCGCAGTTATGGCTACTAATCGTAAAACTTTAATTTCACTAATATTACTGGCAAGGGAATAGTCCCTCGTAATACTGAGCCGGATGAGGGTGATTTTCCAGGTGAAGCAAACCTAGCCCCTCTTGATTATCCCAAGGCAACCCACAAACAAACAAACATATACGCACATACATTAGCTACCGGAGCAGCACGACCTCCGAAGAATAGGAACAAAACAAAGCGATGGAAAACAACTCTATGTACGTAAAGCGATTGGCCACCTCCTTATGGAGAGAGAGAGAGAGAGAGAGAGAGAGAGAGAGAGAGAGAGAGAGAGAGAGAGAGTGTGTGTATGTAAAGGGCCAAGTTATTTTCACGGTTCATCACCCGGCCCAAGTTACGCCAGTGGGTGAGATCGTATCATGCCCAGCCATGGGCACAACCTCTTTATTACAACACCTGGCATACCATCTCTAGGGGCCCCAAGGTCTCTCTCTCTCTCTCTCTCTCTCTCTCTCCTCTACATCTTCGCCAACTGACATCCCGCGACCTTTGAAGCTTTAAAATTCCCCCGGGATTGTGGGGTCCTGAGCCCCTCTAAGCCGCCCAAGAGATAGTTACCCGAGGCTTAGCTTGATTCTCGAAGCCCGAAGCCAACACAAAACGCCATCGCTCCTCGGCCATTGTTGGAGCGGCCGAGGTTAGGACTCGGTCTCTCTCTCTCTCTCTCTCTCTCTTGACCTACGTAAGCGATATGAACTGTGGCCATCGAGAAAATATATATATAGCTCCATGTAATTGCATATCACTTACTAAAAAAAAAACCAGCATTGACTCGATTAGGTAGTCCCCCCCCCCCCCCTCTCTCTCTTTTTGCGGACCCACGGAAGCTTCAAGAATTCTGTAAAATGTATAACACCGTATAATTGGATATATGTACTTATCATATTCAATAACCGGCAAAGGACTAGACGAGGTTATCCTAACCCTTAAGGGTAAAAGCATTCATAACATATTCTTGTGTACTTCCAAACGTTCCATAAACAAACCCTAAAAAATACATAACTAAACAAATAAATAGATCAGATGTCCCCAACGACATCTCAGCGAACAACTAAACATCTGAACTAAATGCGTCGGACAAATCATCTAAATTACGAAAACTGGAAAAAATAAACCCCACGTAAATAAATCTTAAAACAAAATGGGCAAATAAAACGAGCACTTATTACCTCCCAGCAAACCCTTCGGCAGAAAAGCCAGCGACCATAACCAATTCCAAGGTCTATAGATTCTTTAGACCTTGTTGCCCAATTCCACCTCCAAAAGAGAGAGATGCCCACAGCGGTCAAACGTTCATTCATTTCGTTGGTCCTCTCTTGACACCATTCTGTCTATAGGCCTTCTGATTGTGTGTGTGTGTGTGTGTGTGGTGTGTGTGTGTGTGTGTGATGGGGCACATGAGGGGAGAAGGGTAGAGGAGTGGAGGTCTTTTCATTCACAAACCATTAAAAAGACTGACTAGGCCCACACATTCACCAAGAAAACCAAGTCAGCCATATATTCACTGAGAGTCACGATTTGTTAAGACTTGGGAAGGTGGTTACCAATAAAACAACAAATAATCCATGTGCATTTTTTTCACAAAGCAACTTTCTTAAAGAACGGGAATTTTAACAAATCAAAATAAATATTGAACAAAATCATATTGCTATAGTACGGTCACCATTAAAAAATGTAACAAATAGAAACCATCTGCATGTAGTATAAATCATATTCATTACCTTAAACTACCTAACTCTCATACACCAAAAAAAACTGATTAAGCCTATAACTCTACTCTGCCATCAAAATGGAGAAGAAAAAAGAAAGCCAAAAAAACTTGAGATACCTCAGAGAAAAAAAAAATACATGGCTTAAAGAACCTTGCCTAGACAAATAATAACCGCTATAATGAACATCATAAAAAATACAATCACACTCAACGGTGAGATTCCAGCGATTAATCTTATTATTTTCGAAGACAGAACACGAAAAATAAAAGTAAAAGAATGCGGTGGATCAAAAGGAGGTTCCCGTGATTCTTTTATGGTGACCTGAGTCTTCATATACCTAATTCTACACCTATTCATATTCATGTTGAAATATATGGCTTACTTAATCATCTTACAAATGAGTTTTTTCAACTTATATTTCCAAACAAACACCCAGCAAATTTCTTTGGCGTTCATTTCAAGAGGATTTCTCCCAGTTGCTTGAGAATTTAATGTTGTCGTGTGTCATGACTTTTAATGGCTACTCTACACTATGTAAATCTCAGTGCAGGTTTTAAAGTACAAAAAAAGGATGCAAAATTATGCTAGATGCTCATCAGACAAACTGACTAAGATCTGTATCATACGTTTCACCTAAACTTAAAATTACTAAATAAACGACAATGTTATAATTTAAATCTCATCTCATTATGGTATTCATTAACGGCAGACACTGAAATAACTATTGAGTACCACGAAAACAAAGAATTTCGGTCATTCAATTTAACCGAATTTATCAAAATTTGGAAGAAAACTATTCTGATATTAACATAAGCTTATATACAATGAATTTCCTGTGTTAAAAAAAGTGGAAAAAAAGGAGTGCTGACTTTTTTGTGGGGGTAGATGATTATCGCTGTTTTTACGTAAGATTATTAGAAAATCAACTCTTGTTTATTTTAACTACTGTAAAAACGACGAAGACTGGCGCCCATCATGAAATAACGATTAGCCAATGGCAACAATTACCAGTCAGCCTTTAGTTTTGAGACTTATTAGTGGTAAAAATGATTAACTATTACTAATTATTATTAATAATTTGAATCAAAGCTGATATACTGTGTACTGGCCTTTCTGCAAACTATAATAATCCTGGGCACACATTATGAATGGTTCCTGTTTTGATGCAGCAACGAAGAGTTAGTTATCTCTGTATTAGTTATTACGCTTCTTTTTCTCAGTCTTTGGTGGGCCCACAGCTGTCGACTGACAACTAAGTCTCTAATTTACCGCTGAGGACAACACAAGCACACTTCAACCGAAAGGAGCAAGAGAACACTGAAAAAAAAAACTCAAGTTAAAAGATGGCAACCAAATAACTAGGAATTCAAAAAGAAGGAAAACCAAAATATGAAAGCACAGCTTGGCCCACGAAACAAAAGCATTTCCTTCGTTGTTAAGTTCCCGAAACACTGCTTGCTCACAAGAAAACAAGCTACAAATAAGCATGACAATCCTACCCACCTACCCACCCACCACCTCCCCTAACTAATTCTCAAGGAGCTACTTCCCCCAGTCTCAATCCCGCTTAATACGTTACCTTCTCCTCTGAAACGATAGCCGTACCACCCCGACCTACCCATCGGAAGACCCCCATGATCTCCCCTGGTGTCTCCGGTCCACCATCAAGCGCACCGTACCTTCCAACCAAGGGCACCCATCTCCCCATTCCACCCAGCCCCCCCTCCCCTTCTCTGCCCTAACCCCGGAGGGCATCTACACTCAAATAGAGACATCCAACCGACCGTCCACACCGACCAACCTGGTGAATCCTTCACCATCCGAATTACAACCCGAATTTGACACTTTTATTTGCTTCATCCTCATGAGATGAATGTTCCATCGATGGTTAAACGCACAGGGCCAAAGCCACAACATAATCTTCATCTTTAAAAGAAAAAAAAATGCTGAAAACAAATAGCAAAGAACAACACGACAAACAACAACACAAGCAGGTCATCCGTGAGACAGCGGTTGGTACCCGTCCTGCAATGAGAGAGAGAGAGAGAGAGAGAGAGAGAGAGAGAGAGAGAGAGAGAGAGAAGACGATCCCAACAGACAAGAACCAGATTTTAAAAGAGGAATTAATATTAGCGATGATTATCCACAACACAAGGCGACCGCCGTTCCAAAGCTATATTGTAGCCTGGATGCTAATTACGATATGGATGAAGAGAGTTTATATTTCGGTCTCTATTTTTATAATGATGGGTGATTAAAGATACTTTAGGCGCCAGGGGAACAGCAACAGCATCCGTAGGATGAAGTCACGGATTAGGTAGGCTACGGTAAGGACGAGGGGAGAGGATGAGTCTGTTTCATCGAGGACTTGGATACGTTAGGTAGGATTGTTAAGGGGGAGGGGATTAGTTCACTGTATGGGGTCTATGAGACTGGAGGGGAGGATGTACAGGAAGGGGGGGGATATGGGGGGAGGGGGAAGGGAATGGAAGGTCTTACCCTGGCAGGTAAGTGTTATTTCTCAAAGATCCCCCAACTGCGTCGATCCTTCCACCCATCTAAGACGGGCACCCCATGACGACAGCCAAATTCCCACCAAGCACCGCCGTGATCCCCCCCCCCCCCCACCCAGAGTTTCAGTCGACCGACCTCCTCCGATGGAAAATAATTAGCCTATAGGCCGACTCCTACCCCCCCCCCCCCCCGCGCTTTCCGGTGAAGGGAATAACGGGGAAAACAAAACGAAGTAAACACGTTGCCACAAACGGAAGCTTCTCGTCAATTTATTTACAAACCATCTGTACTTTTTTAACATCACTTTTAAAAAAAGAAATTACCTTAAAAGGTTAACTTAAGTCTTTATATTTGCCTAAGACGGCTTGCGAGAATTTCATAAAAAAACACCATCGAAGCATCTCTGAGAACAAAATATGCAATAAAAAAAACTCAACCTTCCAATACGAGTAATTTCAACGTGGAATATAATCATTCGGTCATAAGAATA
>NC_087202.1:24883589-24896089 GCF_015104395.2 Macrobrachium nipponense | reverse complement strand
ATAATTTATGGTAGATTCTTCAATCTTCTCTCGTGACCCCTATATCCATAAGCAACGGCTAGAAATGGCTATAGCTGTTATAACTAACGGTCTTCTCTAACGGATTGGTTATTGAAATGAAATTATAAAAATAGCACATAATATTATTTGAATAAGTCAAAAAACATCCACGGTATACTTCCTGCACTGCCAATCACGTATAAGGACAGGATATGCAGGTAACCATTATTCCTTCAACGGAACCTATCTGTTCTGACAGCTGGACTGTTATGTGCCAAACAGCCTATAGAATGTAAGAAAATAAAGAAACACTGTCTATCTAATATCAACAATAGTCCTGGGGGTAGTTATAGACGTGGTTTAAGGATAAACATGTGCACCATACAATACGACACGGAAATCAGGATCGCGATCTTCCACGAACTAAAGCGAGATATATATATATATATATATATATATATATATATATATATATATATATATATATATAAGGGTAAACATGTGCACCATACAATACGACACGGAAATCAGGATGGAGATCTTCCATGAACTAAAGCGATATATATATACATATATATATATATATATATAGAATATTTATATATATATATATAATATATATATATATATATATATATATATATAGCTATATATATACATTTATACATATACATATATATATATTATATATAATATATATATATATATATATATTATATTCTATTATATATATATAAACGCTACGCTACTTTTGTCACAAGCAGGGAATTCCTCACGTAGTGAAAACACACACACTACATAACTCAACCCTGGCAACGTGAAGACGTGAATGCCAAAAGATGTCTCAATCTTAGCGAATAAAGAAGACAATCTTAGCCAATTACGACTCAGAAATGAAAGATTGCTTGCCCTTTGAAATTTGCGACAGACGCCGACTGTTGAGAGAGCTGTTAAATGAAAATAACGCAAGATCAAGTGATCTACCTCCATATTCCAACTGCAATCTTCTACATATCCTTTAAAAACGAATTTTCCTCTTTATTTTTTTATACCATATCATGTTTATGCTGTGCGATTCTTACTCACAACTGCCGACCGCCCACCCAGCCACACATAAAAACAAGTAAAATATGCGCGGGAGTTCACCGGCGCAATAGAGTTTTCCTGCACAGCGTATGATTCAATACACACTACTGAGGCCAGAGGGCTGCAATTTGGTATGCTCGATGATTGGAGTGTGGATGATCACCATACCAATTTACAGACCTTTAGCCTCAGTAGTTTTTAAGATCTGAGGTCGGACAGATAAAGTGCGGATGGAAAGACAAATCGCCATCTCAATAGTTTTTGCTTCTTTTCAATATTTTTTATTCAATTATTAGACTGAGGTTGTTCTTTCATCTTCCCAGTTCAATGGTGTTTCAATCAGGCCAGAGTCGCGTTAATCCAAATTACAAATTCATTGCAAAAGCAACTTTTACAAGAATTCCCGGGATTACTTCTCACCCTTTGCTCTTGCAGTACTAACATTTGTATTATTAAATAAATAAATAAAAAGATATCGAGGTTTACATATTATAACAGTCGTTAAAGTAAAAAAATTTTTACTGAAAAACAATATTACACTAGATACGCATCAGCTCTCTGGTACTGACATTAGGTCTATTATTATCAAAACGAATGTAATCAGTATGTACCGGGTTATATCACATTCTAAATTCATCTCATAGCGTAAATCGACAGATGCACAAGATTGTTATTTTACAAGTTCAATTACATAATAAGAAAATTTCTAACAAAGGAAATGTGACGAAAATGATCGGTGACCTACTTTCATCTTTAGGATTATATGGGAAATAATTTATGGGTCCTCCATCAAATAAGCATGGCGGAAAAACATTGAAATGTTGAAGACGCTGTTTCATTCTGTTCAAGCCAATAAGTACCTGTGAAAGAAAAGATAATTTTGCAGTCTCCGAGAAGGAGCGCTTGCTGTCCTCCTATTTTTAATACTCATTTTTACAGCTAACTAAACTAGCAATACAAAATTACATAATAATTTTTCCCTGACACGTTTTGCATATGTACAAGTCCAATTGTGAGTCTTTCCCAAGTCCAAAGGCCCTTTGCGAATTCTTTATTTTGCCTTAAAGGCTGTTTTGTAAAGGTTTCCTAAAAAAAAAAAAAATTCATAATTTTTTCATTTGCCAATACTCCACCGGTCGTTAATTTCCTTTCTATAAAAAAAAGCATTTTTCTACCCACTGTCCAAAGATTGTTATAGCAAGTATTAGCTTTGTCCTAAGGCTTGTCTGTGTCTTCCTTTTGTCGAAAAGATTTGTTTGCAAGTCTTTCTTTCGGTTAAAAATGCTGTTTCTTGGTTCCTTTTTGTCCTGAAGAGTTGTTTCCAAGTCTTCATTTTATCGAAAAGATTTGTTTGTAAGTCTTTCTTTTGTCCTTAAGATTTGTTATCAAGCCAAAATTTTTGTCCAAAAGGCTTGTTTGCGAGTCTTCCTTTCGCCCACAATTTCATTAGCAGACTTTTCTCATGTTCTTACAGTCCACGTAATAACCGCCCCCCAACACACGCACGCACACACATATCTATATACATCATACATACATATATACATACGTATATATATATATATATATATATATATATATATATATATATATATATATAATAGTAATATAAACGAAAGAAAACTGAGTGATGGCCAAATGGTCAGGCACATTCCTCAGCATCCTAAAAGCGGGTAAGTGGCTCAAGGGTGGGAGGTTGGATTGAAGCTGATCCCGGCGACCAAAAACCAGTTGCATGTATTCATGAGGGCGGATCCTAAACAACCGGTGACAACACCGGCATATCAACAGCCATGCGACAGGAGAAATGGGGCCGAGGGGGGTGGGGGAGGGGGAGTTGCTTTTGTTCAGAGAGAAGAGGAGGAGGAGGAGGAGGAGGA
This sequence comes from Macrobrachium nipponense, assembly GCF_015104395.2. Taxonomy (NCBI): domain Eukaryota; kingdom Metazoa; phylum Arthropoda; class Malacostraca; order Decapoda; family Palaemonidae; genus Macrobrachium; species Macrobrachium nipponense. The sequence goes on along the minus strand of NC_087202.1, from coordinate 24,893,123 downwards.
GGAGGAGGAGGAGATGGAGCATATATTCTTTTGTGCCCGCTGCTGCTGCTGCTGCCTGGCTGCCCGATTGATCGCTAACAACCGCCCGTTTAAAAGATCAACGACGTGACGCTGATAACCGGCTTGGCAGGGTGGGCTGTGATCGGCATTAGAAGCCACACCTGACGGGTCCAACTTGCCCGTAGGTAATTTCCAATTAGCAGCAGGTCTTCTTGGCCTGTACGCGAGGGATCTATATAACCTGTTCCCGAACAGTCCCACATTAAAGGAGTTCGATATTAGGTTATTTCAAAAACCCCAGTCCAATGGGAAAAAAAGAAAATGAAATAGTCTGGCAATCTTAATCCATTTAAAAAAAAAAGTATTCTGAAGGCTTCAGTCAAATAAAACTTCAGCAACATCGTCATTGCGCTGAAAACCTCCTAGACGCACTTGAATAAAGTGTAACTTCAGTCGAGTGCCAACACATTGGTCGGAAGATCATGTCGACGAATAAATCACATGATTCATGAAGTGTTGCTAAATCCGATACGAGGCCTCGCAATAAATGCCGGCGAATGGAGTCCGGCGGAGCACGAAAACCTCCCAGCGAACGAAGCATTAAAGCCACGCTATTCGGGATCAAACGAAACATAAAAATCGACCGTAAACACAGAGCGTTCTTTTATGATATTTATAAACTCCACGGGGGTGTCGTAAAACCCCCAAAACTGGTTTACAAATGCATACGGACATTCGCAAGGTGGGGTAAATAAATCATTTCACGGAGCAGAAATTCTCGCTCATCTCATTCTCCTTCTTCTTCTCCCGGAGGTCCAAACCAGGCCTGGCATTCCCCTTCACACTACAGCATTCACGGGCAGCCCTGAGGAAAAGGATCGTGCTGGCATAAGACCACCTTAATCTGAACCCACCAGTGCCAGCTTCTTTCTCCAATGCATCCGTTTATCAAAGGAACTGTTTACACTGCCAGAGAGTCCAACTTCTGCGAATTCCTACCCACACGGGACTAATGAGCAAATGTGTACGAAGCTCTAACACGGTAATTGGAATATTTAAGGTTATTATGGCGGTCTTTCTTAATTGCTGTAACGTACATAATATAGTAGTCTCATGAGTAAAATGTCAACCAAACTCACAAGTCCATCTCTAAGAGATGTAAAGTGTTCTCAAAATATAAAGAGAAATCATAAAACATACTAACTTAAAACGCTTAAAGTTTTTAAAGGGAACAGTTTGTGGAAACACACACACACACACACACACACACACACCACACACACACACACACACACACACACTATATATATATATATATATATATATATATATATATAATAATATACATATATATATATAATACTCAAAACAACACAATTCACTGTGTTGCTCTCAATGATACGGAAGGTTCAATAGAAGAGATTCTTTATTACCAAACATTAAAGGCTCGTCTGACTCCGTATGTATATATATATATATATATATATATATATATATATTATATATATATATATATAATTTATATATATATAATTATATAAACGCTTCAAAGGCAAAACATCAACACCCTAGTATCAACCTATTTCTATAAGAACTTTAAAGATAAAATAAAAAAAAAAACTTCTTCCTCGTTCTCTCAAATTTTTCCACCCAAGAATCAAAAGAAAAGCAACTGAAAAACCATCTCTCAACTTTTTTCCTTTATCCGAAAGAGTCAAAAGTAAAGCTACTTAAGATTTATCCCACGCTCTCAACTCACCACTTATTCCTTTAGTCTAAGAAATTAAAAGACGAGCAACTCTAGAGATTTTATCTCTCAGCTTTTCCTTCCCTCCTTTATGGAAAAGGAGGCAAAGGAGAAGATTCCCCCCCCCCTCTCTCTATCTTCTCTTCTCTCTCTCTCTCTCTCTCTCTCTCTCTCTCTCCCTTGAGGTCAAAAGAAGCAACAAAAGCGTAATGCATCGCTCTGAAGATTCCCAAACGAATACTGCTGTCAGTCTTTGAAACAGCAGTCTTCACACACAAACACACAAACACACCAGGCAATCATTTCAATCAAATGCAATGATGGCTCTTTCGTTCCGTGAAGTACCACTTCTCAAGTCACGTGACAGGAGATGCAAACGAGGTGAAAAGGTTTCCTTCAACGTTGCCGAGTGCTTTAGAGTGAGATGTGGGCGTTATAATAAAAGATCTCATGCTAGTATATGACTTGGAAAATTTGTGAAATGACATCACAATAATTCTATAAAAACAGCATCCACAATGCCTTGCATTGTCAACAGAAATTTACATTTTATAAAGAGAGAGAGAGAGAGAGAGAGAGAGAGAGAGAGAGAGAGAGAGAGAGAGAGAGACTGTTGTTAAGATTAAGTTGGTCTTTTTCCAGCACGGGCTCTTGGTCACAGAAGCGAGAAAATCATCAGGGAGATAGTTCTTGTCTACATGTTTGCTTATGGTGATAAGCAAACAGCAACGACCGGCTGAGCCTTGTATCTAATCAAACGTGTTAGAACACAGACGCAACTACACATTTACCCTAAACGCTGGGAAATGAAGCCCCGATAATATGAAGGAGAAGGGGACTAAAATTACGGATAGCTAAAAGCAGGCCAGAAGAAAATCACGGGCGGTTCAATTTGCAAGTGGAGAGGAAGAGGCAGTAGGCTTTTAAAAGTAAATATAAGAAGCGGACGATAAGATTATGACGACGACGGCAGTTTGGAGAAGCCGCTGCAGGGGACAAAAGTCGAGGGAAAGATTTCAAACTAAACAGGTAAGAAATGCGCCGAGATTTCTTCGGCGCTATTGAGTTCCAGTACAGCTTATAATCAAATACATCTACCTTTCTGTGGCCTCGGTATAATGCTGTATGAGCCGCGGGCCCATGCAACTTTACCCAAGGCCTAGAAGTGGCCTGTCCTATAGCGTTGCCAGATGCACGATTATGGCTAACTTTAACCTAAAATAAAATAAAAACTACAGAGGCTGGAGTGCTGCAATTTGGTATGTTTGATGATTGGAGGGTGGACTTTCAACATACCAATTTCCAGCCCTCTACCATTCGTAGCTTTCAATATCTGGGGGAGGACAGAAAAAGTACGGAAGGACAGACAAAGCCGCTCCAAGTATACATACACACACACACACATAACAACATATATATATATAGATATATAGATAATAATATATATATATATTATAGACTATATATATATAATAGGACTAGTTATGTGATTATAAACAAAGCAAAATCCTCATTTACAGTGAGAAACAAAAATTTAACAGCATACTTCTGCGTCATAATCTTCTATCCTAAAAATTTTGACATCCAGAAATCCCCCAAAACTGATGAATGAAATTGTCACTCGAAGCTAAACTAAACGAATACCATTCTACTCTCAAGTCACTGGAAAATTCGCTTCCGCAAAAATGAAAATAATATTTATTTTTATTCAAACTTATTTTTATGTGCGTGATCACTATACAGAACTAATTAAACCAACGCATTAATCGTATAGTGAAAGGTTTCTTAAGAGACTGCTAAGAGACTGGCCTTTACCCTCACCAGTGGATAACCGTCAGCCAAATGGTAAATAAAAACAATCTTAAGCTATATATAGAACCCACTATACAATACAGAGAGAGAGAGAGAGAGAGAGAGAGAGAGAGAGAGAGAGAGAGAGAGAGAGAGAGAGTTAAAGGAAAAAAAGACAATACAAACGGACAAATAGTCAAAAGGGGAAGCATGATCATGGTTCTGGAGAGAGAGAGAGAGAGAGAGAGAGAGAGAGAGAGAGAGAGATAGTTGAGAGGTAAAAAAAAAAACAAGGAAAAAAAAATACAAACGGATAAATAGTAAAAAGGGGAAGCATGATCATGGTTCTGTCGAGGGAGAGTGTGTAGGACTGAGAGAGAGAGAGAGAGAGAGAGAGAGAGAGAGAGAGAGAGAGAGAGAGAGAGAACTATAAGCTCTCCTCACCCTCTGATCCCTAGTAAATCCTCTGTGAGCTTCCGGCTTCATCATCCTGCCGTTCTTTGTCGATACCAGATTCTCACCCTGAGTCTCACTTTCCTCTTTCTTGCTCTTTCCTTCCAGAGAACGTATTACAGAAGGTCGAAACCTACAAAGGATCCTACAAAAAAATCCTTGGTGACTTCCTATGCGTGCGAGTGTTGGCGTTCTAAGCAAACGCACACCTACGCAACCACAAGAGGATCTAGATAGCAACAAAGAATAAAATAATAACATAATACCCAAACACACAATATGATAAAAAAAACAGGAAACCAGAGATAGCTGGCACGCACACACACATATATAGACGATTATACATATGAGCTTGTAAAGGAGTGTTGTGACTACCCATATATTTTCGTAATTGGAACTTAAGTGCATATCATCCAAGCTGGTGACTCAGATAATCTATACGAACAAACAAACAAACACACACACACACACACACACACACCACACACACACACACACATATATATATATATATATATATATATATATATATATATAAAATATATATATATATATATATCGCACACGCTCGCCCGCGCGCACACACACATATAATATATATATATATATATATATATATATATATCATATATATATATATATATATATATTAAGCGAGAGAGAGAGAGAGAGAGAGAGAGAGAGAGGGGGGGGATCTAAAACCCCAATTAAATGAACGGTACTTACAAATTATATGCGAAACAACCTACAAATTACCAAGCGTTGCATTTCAAGGAAGATACAAGGTAGGTCTTTCTACATATAGTACAGGATAACTGAATCACGAAAGTTAGGAACGTGATAAATCCATAAATAATGATATATGCCACGAAGGAAAATAAACAACGGAGTATCCGCGAGACCTTTCGACGTCCAAACGTTTGGACGTCGAAAGGTCTCGCCGATACTCCGTCGTTTATTTTCCTTCGTGGCATATATCTTTATTTATATAGTACATGAATATTAAACATACTCATTGGCTAAGGTGACGAGTGCGCAAGTGTATGTGTGTATGTACACACACACACATATACTAGCCACTAGCTTAATGATAAGCACTCAAAAGTTCCCATTACGAAAATATCTAGGCAGTCACAACACTCTTTTACCAGCTCTGACCAACAGGTTTTCGGAAAGGGGAGAGACATATTAATACGTAAACAGAAAAACCATCAAAATCCTCAGCTCCGAAAGGGCAGGGAGTGGACCTGAGTGGCAGGTATTCAATGGGAACTACTTATCTTCCTTATGACCCCTGTCCACACTCCTCTCTCTCTCTCTCTCTCCTCTCTCTCTCTCTCTCTCTCTCTCTCACCTGTTGCATCCACGTAGGTATTCAATTACCCAGTGGCACAGGCAGAGACTGAGGTATCAAATATTCCCAAATAAAAAGGTTTCTTAAAAATGCTTTTTGAATAAATGAAACACTTCCCTTCCTCCTCAAAGACTAGCAGCCGGGAAAACAATAATTCCCTGAAAAGGGATATCACAACAACTCTCCCCTGTATATAAAACAGCGTGGCAACAACACCGCGCAAATCAACACGTCCCAATATAACAGTTCATTTGAAACCTTTAAAAGTGTCAAGAGTTAAAAAGTATGACAAAAAAGTTTGAAACAATATTAAAACAACTGTCTCCCATGCATTAAACAGCGTGACAACAACAACAACATACACAGGCAAAACAATTCTCTACATAACAGTTCAATTGAGTGTTAGGGAGATGGAAAAGAAATTACACAGTACCAACAACAATCCTAATTTTTCTGAACCTCAGGGCTCAGTATACCTGCTTGACCTCTCCAGACAAATTAAAGAGCTTCGCTATTAAACATCCCCTTGAATTTCCAATTAATCCTACAACGGACTATAGACAACGCAGTACATCGCATCGCAATCAATTTTACATCCACACACATGGTCTGCATTTACATGATTTTACACAGGAATTAACCAAATGTTCAATAACGTACATAATCGGCCTTTCACAGTAATATTTACGCGACTGGAAGAACTACAATATGGAGCCGGTGAATACACTTTCCTCTTTAGTCTTCCAGTTTATAAACATTTCACACACACATATACACACACACCATGATTTATATACATTCATTAAGCTGCAAACGTCGGTTACTATCGAATTCGCTCTACTTCCCTAAGAAGCGCGAATTCGATACTAAACAATTGTATCTTCATGAATGTATTTAAATCACGGTGTAATAAAACAATTTCATAAATATATATGTGTGTGTATGTGTGTGTGTGTGTTAGTGTGCGTGCTTGCGAGCGCGCGTGCTTAGGGTTATCTATATAAAGAAATTATTATAAACGCGAAGACTAAAGCGGAAAGTAAAGACCATTGTATTTAACGGCTTCATGTTGTATTCTTCCAGTCGCGTAAATATTACTGTGAAGAGGACGATTATGTGCGTCATTCAACATTTGGTTAATTCCTGCGTATGAAAGTAGATAGATGTAAATCCACACTCAGGCCTGTGTGTAGTTATAAAATTGATTCTGTCCTAAGACAGAATAGTCCTTGAAAGCTGTGGCACCTTTACCTTTTTTCTAAATAAATGTCTCTCTTAGTGTGTGTGTGTGTGTGTGTGTGTGTGTGTGTGTGTGTGTATGTGTGTGAGATATTCACACCACTATTTCCCAATACCAAGAAATTTAAGAAAAATAATAACAGAAAAAGCGAGGGTCAAATCTCCGGGGCCTCTCTTTGAGCATGTACCCCACGAGAAGAATATCTCCCAAAAATGGAAAACAGTGTTAACATGTTCAGTGTCACATGTAATTTTTACTACGGTTGAAAATAACAAGGGAAACTCATCCCCAGAGAGAGAGAGAGAGAGAGAGAGAGAGAGAGAGAGAGAGAGAGAGAGAGAGAGAGAGCTCCCATGAAGTATTGCTAGAGACTAAGGTGCTGACAGGGAAAAAGAGAATACGTCTTCAAGAAAAAAAAAATGGGCGTAAAAGTTACAAGTAAATATTATTGATCAAAAGAAATCGACTGAACTTATTCCACTGACATTAAGTGTATAGACAAGCGGACTAATCAATCTAGTAAATGCCTTTACGTTGGTCTGGTCAATAATTACTTAATTACTAACCGTCGTAATTACTACTAACTTCTCCACCAATATTCTTATATGAAAATTATTTTCATCAAAACTTGGTCAGAACTCAGGTTCCTTTAACTAGTGAGGAAAGACTGGTACTGATTACTAAGTAAGACGATGCTCACTCATACAACCATACAAACATGTATACACATACATATTTACTTCAAAACGTACATACATAAATACACAAATATATATTCACACACACACACACACATATATACATACATTCATACACACACACATACACACACACACACACACACACAACACACATATATATATATAATATATATATATATATATATATATATATATTATATATATATATAAGCATGTAGAATCTACCGGTCACTTTTTTTACCAGAAACATATTATGTAATTGTAATAGCCAAGTCACGTCTCGAATTCTACGTGCATTATTTTGGATACGCTTGTCACTACAAAGCCTCGAGATCCAAGTGCAAGAAATATAAAGAAATTATGATGTCCGGTAGTGGGGACCTCTAAATGATTATGGTAACACGGGTTCCTTTCCCGCGACCGGACATCATAATTTCTTCATATTTCTCGCACTTGGATCTCAAGATTTTGTAGTGACAAGCGCACCTCCCCCCAAAAAAAATAAAAATTAAAAACAAACAAACAAACACGAAAAATTCGAGAAGTTAATAGGGCATTGTGGCTTATTATAATTACACAACACACACACACACACACACACACACACACACACACCACACACACACATATATATATATATATATATATATATATATATATATATATATAATATATATATATATATGACTGGTAAAAATGTTCTGTAACAACAGAATTCCATCTAATAAAAGGAGACCCATAAAAAACACCAAAATATAGAGAGAAAAGTACTATATTTCAGAGACTGCTGTCTCTCTCATTCATATACCGAAGAGAGAGACAGCAGTCTCTTAAATATAGTACTTTTCTCTATATTTGGTGTTTTTATGGGCTCCTTTTATTAGATATATATATATATATATATATATATATAATATACATTATATATATATATATATATATAATATATTATTATATAATAATAATATTATATATATTACACGTGTGTGCATGTGTGTATCCGTGCCTGCGTATTTACTGTAATTCGTCACAAAAGGAACATTTTATGCGGGTATTAACAAATAGGTACACTTTTATTAGACCTGGCCTGTGAGTCTGAAAATATCAGTCGGTCGAGATAGCTCCAACTCAAACAATGGCCTCATCCATAAAAGAAAAGCTTCATAAAACCGAAGACAGATACGATATACCTCTGATCGAAAAATGTCGTCTTGAAAAATGGAAGCCCTTCGACTGACGCCTTCCAGTTGCAATAAACACTAAAGACCCATTTATCCGATATTGCTCTACTAACTCCAGTGCCAACCAAAGGACGCTCAAGTTCTGTTCCAACACTAACCCTTTTCCCAATATCCGTAGGCGCTCGGAATGGGGACGGGGGGAGGGGGATTATGGGGGAGTGGATGAAGGGGTGGGTAATTGACCAAGACTTTGCATTACCGACCCCTCGGCCCAAAAAAATATTGACGGGAAGATGCAACTCAAGATGAGGTTCATTTGCATGTGGTGTACAAAGCGTATCCAAGCTGTCATTGCATTAAGTTTGAGAGTGCTGACATCATTACAGTTACTACAAACTGGATGATATATTCATTAATAAACGATAATATAGCATACCTTACAAAATTATACACGCACATCCCACCCACCCACATATATACATATATATATATATATATATATATATATATATATATATATATATATATATATAATATATATATGGGTGGGTATGTGTATGACAGCAGTAAGCACTCATTTTGCGAATAAAGCAAATCCGGTAAAATTTCGGTCTGTCAACAGTGATTAAAAATACTGCATATATGAAAGAGCACATGAGAGAGGTCACGCCCCTGCTCTTAAATATTAGATGCAGACCAATTCGAAGGATACCAGCATATCCAGACATTGCGAAGGACCACATGACAGACATGACGCATGGCAGCTGGGTAGGGAGGGGAATAGGAGATGGGTGGAGATTGTGGGGAGGGGGGGGGTGGGGGGAGGGGGGGGCGGCATCATGCACTCCAGCCGAATTACAGAACTTCTAGAAATAGAGGGTCAGAGGAGTGAGTCAAGTTCTGGACGTAAGACTCAAATTCACAGAGAGGCTTTTATTTTTTCTCTCCCTCTTTTATTCCATTGCTATTGATGCCACTTACTTTTCGATAGTCCCAGGAAAAAGATCATTAAATCAGCCACGAATAATCGCATAAATGCTGAGATTAAATATGCGTATTCTACTATA
>NC_087202.1:24841089-24881089 GCF_015104395.2 Macrobrachium nipponense | reverse complement strand
GATCTTTGAAATAATCTGGGAGTAACAAATTTAGTATTTTTGAAACTGGCTAGTATTTATTTTAAATTCATTCGTAGACGAGACATTACATTAATAAAGAGTTATAAACACATAATTCTATACTATTGCAGGCGGAACTCAATATAAAATACATAACAATTTTTCACTATTGAAAAGGAACTGAATAAACGAATGAATATTGAAGTATGACGAAGAAACATTGAAAATGGTTTACATCAAGACCAACAACCACAATTGTCACAACCCCAAATAGCAAGAATCCATTTACGCGGTTTGTCACAGAGAAAACTTTAGTCTCTTTATATCTCAAGACATTTAAATACTCTTTACTACTGTCAACATGCGTTAGATTATTATCATTTGAAATTGTATACATATCCTTACGTAGCAAATTAAAATGCAAAGTCGCCGCTGACTTGATAGTTAGGTCATGCAAAATACAATACACATAAAGAACACATAACATAGAAAGGGCAGTAGGAATCATATTTATATAAGTTATCATAAATCATAAATCAGTAGCCGGGGAACTACAACTTATAATTACCCGTAACGAGGTGGGTAGGCCGTAATCCCCATATTGCTTATCTCCTCAAAAACTGTAACTTAACTGCTGCATAACAGCGCCTGTTTATTATCTAATAGAGACCAACTCCTACTGTGATAGTACTAATTTGTAAATCCATTCTCTCACAGTCATACTTACTATATGAGCATTCTTCCATTCTATCTCGCCTATTATTGAATGGGTGTTACAGAAAGTTATTTTCATAAGATGTGTATTTCAATTCTACACAATCATTCTTGAAACCCTTTTTCAGTATTTATGCTATTCTTGCTCCATGACACGTCTGAAATGAAAAATATTGTGATGATTCGCAAAAACTGCAAAGCAACTGGTCAGGATAGAATCACAGTAGAAATGATAAAAGGCGAACCCATCTATGACAGCTCAAGTATTAAAGTTGTTTCGCACTATAAAGATCATGACGGTAAAAGTAGTCTGTTTATTCCTCCTAAGCACAAAAATTCTTATTTTCAAAACTAGGAGATGAATAAGCAGGATTCATGAGAGGCAAAGGATGCAGTGACTAAATTACTTTGTGCAAGACATATAATACAGCAAGCGTTGAGTTCTGAGATCCATTTCAGATTCCGACAAAGCCTTTGAAAAATGCTTTGGAAGGCTCTGACAAGTTATGGCCGACCAGAAAATTAAATATTCTTGCCAAGAACAACGTAGCAAGTGTTGTGTGAATATATCGCCTGTCTTCTGAACTAATGTCAACAGTGAATTACAAGGAAATGTATTTATCGCCTCATGAAAAAGTGGGAAGGACCTGAGTCGGCTGATGCTGGGTACTACCTGGCAGAATTTAACTATGCAGGTGATGTAGTTCAGCTGAGTAGATGTGTACAAGATCTGCATGCGTTAGTTGACAGACTTAAGCAAATTTAAATCATTGTTGTTAAATCAGAGGTTGTAAGAGCAGAATATGCTGGAGTCGTAATTATGACATTAGGGCGTGAACTTGATTATGATATTGGGGCGTGAACTTATCAGTGAAGGTGCCAAAATTAGGTAGGTCGCCAGGGTTATTGGAGATCACGGATCTCTTGAAAATGAATTTGTTGAAAGACTGTAGGAGGCAAATCAGGCTGTGGGTATGCTAGGTAAAGTATGGCCACTAAACTGACATACATTGCAGATTAAGAGTTTCATACATCGATGGGTGAGATCAGTTTTAGTCTACGGATGGGAATCTTGCTATGAATCCTTGGTATTACATAACCATATAATTTTCGTAATAAAACTTGAAGAATGTTCACAAACTTATGTTCAGTCACCGATGACAGCCAGATGACTGATCGGAGGCGCTCTCTAAAGACGTGTTCTTCGGTTCCAGCCTGAAGGAACTGGAAGACCAGGATCTACAAAGGAGTTTAGGATCAACTCCGTAGGATTCATCTGATTGAGAGAGCAAAGGAAAGGATGTTGGAGGCCTTTTGCTTACGAGGCCTTAGTTACTTGCCACGCACATACAAGCAAAAAAAAAAAAAACTGATAATTTGTAAGACAAAAAAAAAAAAAAAAAAACCTTGTCTAAAGAAAAATGATTAATCAATTGTCACTGTAAAGACAAAAACTCACACCATTCCCAAGACCATTACGATACAGTAACAACTACACCAAAATCTCCTCTCCATTCTAAATATAACTCTCCAATAGCTCACAGCTGGGGTTCATTAGCTTAAAAAAACGTGTTTTGCAACGTAAAACAAGACCACAAATTCTTTACTGGTGAAATCCGAAACAAAAACTTTGAAAAAACAAGGACCCGGAAATCGGGACTGTTTAATTAACGACAATAAAATTCACACCAGCAACGACAATGATACAAGAGAGAGAGAGAGAGAGAGAGAGAGAGAGAGAGACACACACACACAAAGGAGTAAGTACAAATGAGATGCGCATGAACAAAGGAGCACAAAAGGCTGGTGAATTCCAATTAACGGCAATATAAAAGGGGAATAATAATTAAATTGCCACCTGCCTCTTGAGAGAGAGAGAGAGAGAGAGAGAGAGAGAGAGAGAGAGAGAGAGAGAGAGAGAGAGAGAGAGAGAATGAAACTTGTGCATCAATCAAAGGAGGCAGGCGGTTGTTTATAACAAAATAAGAGAATACTGTAATCTCGTCAGTAGATGTTTAAGAAAGACGAAATCAACGTAACAGGAACAAACGATTTCATACTTTTGAAGCGAATAAACTTCTAGTCACCCATTTCCTTAACTAATCGACATAATGTTGAAAAACATCCTCCCTGTGCCAAGCATCAGTGAGGCTTAAGTGTGATTTGTGTCAAAGGTATCTCGCTTGGCCTGATTATAAGGACGTTTCAAATTACAATAATAAACGCACCTTGATCAAAAAATGTTCACGCAATACAGGAAATAAACGTTTTTACAAAAATTTTAAACTTTTTGAACTTAAGACAAATGTTACATTAGGCTCAAGATTTTAACCTTATTAATATGAATATGTATTTTCAATCTTTCAAGATTCCATTCAATTGAATTTCTTTAAATTGAAATTTTGCTGATATTCATAGCAAAGAGATTATACCAAAGTTACACCCATCCCATGGCCAGACGAGAATTTTAGTCAATATTGGTGAGTTGATCAATAAGCCCCAAAGCTGATCTAGTAAGCAGCCCCGGAGCTCTCGAACTTGAAATATTAATAATAACACCCCCTCCCCCCAACCCCCAATCCCCTTAAAACCCAGCGTTCCAGAACGTGCATTATGCAACACTCTGCAACACCCCAACTCATTTTCCTTTCTGCCTTCTCTCTTATCGTAGTGTTTCCCTCATTTCTTTCCCCCTCACTCGTTTTCCTTGTACCCCTCCTCCTCCTCCCCCTTCTCCTTGTCACAGCAGTTTCCCCTCACCCCTTCTTGCAAAATCATTAACTTTGCCAAAAAAAAGCTTATAAAGGTGGGGAAGGGGGGAGGGGCTTTCCCCTCGGATGCAGTGAGGGAAGCTAAAAGGGGAAAGTGAAGAGATTGAAGGGGAAACTGAAACCCTACCGAAAGCCCCTTTTAAGGACCATCAATTTCATATTAACCGTATTTGACCTTAATGGCTTGCAGGATTGAGATACATATTCACTCTACTTTGGCACTAGAATGACAACTCCAGCTACGACCCCCCCACCCCACCCCCCCCCCCTCCAACCCCCCCACCCCAACCCCACTTCATCATCACCTCATGGTATTCAATGGCCGTAGAAGGGGAACTGTGCTAAATCACGCGAATTTCAAGTGTGAATATTCAAAGGTTTTCTATATTTGAACACGTTGCCATCGAGAGGTAAGTAGACTTTGCCACCAATTTCTACAATTCAGTAATGACCTTAATCAATTTCAATTATTTGTTTTCAGCTTCAATTATCTTTCTGCAAGATGTTCATTTACAAATATATATCAAAACGGTGCCCAAAAAACCTCTCTTAACATAGCCTACCGGAAAACTCAGTAAATAGCATTCTAACATACAGTTCACTTTATAACGAAAGCAACTGAATTTCCATTCTTCGGTATAATCAGTCAATTCAACTCAAAAACGTTACGAATAAAGTGTTAATTTCTTTGCAAGAGCGACATCTAGTGACAGATATATTTTAGCAATTTGAAATCAAACTAAACCATAATAAGGATTGATAAGAAAAGGGATTAGTTATTACATGAACTTCATGAACATTTTCAATATATATATACAATATATATTGATAGATAGATAGATAGATAGATAGGCAACCAACATATTCAATTTGCAGTTCCTATAATCCATCTGTTTCATAAAGCGTGATGAATCCTCTCCTTCCTGAAGCATTCAGCTGCTCGTCCCTTGTGTCTTTTCATTAACAGTTTACCATTCGATTTCCGTCCCACTATATATATATATATGTGTGTGTGTGTGTGTGTGTGTGTGTGTGTGTGTGTAATGACAGGTGAAAGCAAATTCAGACTTCCAACAACACGTCGGAATGCGCTTAGAATTACTTACTGCTCTGCATTTTGCATTTGCATGAAACCATAGAAGCAAACTGACTATCAGGAGAATAAACTCTTAAACAAAGGACAGATCTGAAAGTTTTCCAAAAGACCAGGTTACATTATAATACAGATCTTTAAGATATTAATCATAAAAAACTGTTACACTCTCCGCTCTTTTTCAAATTAAGTTTTCTCCATCTAGTCGACACAAAATAAATGAACTGCTCATAAAAAGATCAACAACATTTTCACGGAATTTCCTAAAAATTTACGAAAAGGTTTATACGAAGAATACAAGATACCTCATTACGTAACTGAAACAAGGGCGCTAATGGATCAAGTTACACAAACATATGTACACACACACACAAACAACAATAATATTGGAAAATTTCCTGCAAAAAAGGTTCCCGCTACATTATGGCCAAATGAAGGAGAAGCGCCAATGGCGTGAGGCGCAGCCGTAATTCTGTTATGCCAACCATTTAGCCGACGCCCCAAGGAAAAAAAAAGAACAATTATGGGTATGCAACAGGAGGCAAATAAGACTATTTCCATCAGCGCGCCTGCAAAGAATATAAGAGAAGGGGGAAGAGAGCGGAAGACAAGATGGAAGAGGGAGGGGTTAAAGATGAAGAAGGGAGAAGAAAAAAAAGAGGGGGGAGTGTGGAAGGCAAAAGCATAAACGAGAGAAGGGTGAGGGTCGGGGAGAGGGGAGGGAGAAAGGAAATAATGCAGGCGAATATATACAAACAATTGAATTGCAAACAAACTCGATGCAATAAACAACAATTCCATGGCGGGGAACCTAAAATGACGGGTGCGTGCAAGAAATGAACCATCCGCGCTCATTGGGATCTGAAATTATTCCATCTAATTCAATTATCTTTCCGGCATGTGACACAACACTATGCATCACCATTACATCCTCTGTGAGGTAAAAAAAAAAAAAAAAAAAAAAAAACTCTTTTAGGCAATTACTAAATGGTCACCAGAACTCAACCAACTTCAAATTGCGAGAATATAAAGGCATATTAAGGGAACTGGAGCGGAAAAAAAAGAATTACGCTGAAATAAATGGTTTGCAACGCGATGTTTTATGGACATAAAAAGTATACATATTCACGTTCTGTAACAGAAACTACGGAAAATGGCAAGCAACATTTTTGTAAAGCGTATACGTCTCGGGTCATGATTAATTTGAAACACAAATCGAAAGTAAAAATAAATGAGTGAAGAACAGTTTCTCTCTCTCTCTCTCTCTCTCTCTCTCTCTCTCTCTCTCTCTCTCTCTCTCTCTCTCTCTCTCAAATACACTCTATACATACATGCATATATTTGTGTGTATATATGTGTGGGTGTGTATCATATATATATATATATATCATAAATATATATAATTATATAATATATATTATATCTATATATATATATATATATATATATCTATATTATATATATATATATAATGTCATGCCCCCTCATAAGGAGACGGCGCCGGGAATTACCCTTCCAGTTTCCAGCAAGTCTTTTCGCGACGGAACTGCCAGCCTGACGCTCTCCTGCCTAGATGTAGCACCTTAGAGAGGGATGCTGACTGGCACATTGAGTCAAAAACTATCTAACAAACACACCATGATCCCCAGTAATAACCTTTTCTTTTACTGACTCAAAAACAGATGCCAAATAAAAATCATTATCCTGCAAAACATTATCCAGAACAACTACAACTTTATTTTTTAAACTTTAGTTAGGAAGAAACATTAATTACTTGTAGTGAGAATGAGAAGAATACAGAGACCAACTGAACACGAATGAATATCCAAGCTGATAGGATAACATACAGTGGAAGGGGGAGGGGGGTTAATGAAGCAATAAAAAGTTTGATAAAACAGAGAAAAGGATTTTTGGATGATTTAAGTAGATGTTTAAAGTTAAGTGAGGAAGAGGACCTTTAGATATAACTTTATAATCAACGACTGGATTGTCATATTTTGCTTACTAAAATTACAAACTATACAACAGCGAAATTAAATAGCAAGATTCATCATCAGAAATGTATTACCAACGTCTCTGGAATATCTTGAAAACTTATTAAGCAGATATACTGAATATGCGCACATTTCCTTTAAACCAAGAATCTACCTCATAATGCATTTCATATTCAGTGTAACAAAAGGAGTTTCACACATTCCAATCTTATAATCACTATTACTTGAAGATTACCAGCTTGTCGAAGCCAGAGAGAGAGAGAGAGAAAAAAAAATTTCCATAACAGTAAAAAGAGGCTATAATCGACAAGCAATAGTTCCCTTTAAAGGAGGAAGGAGGAGTGAAGGGGAAAGGGGGAGAGAAGAGGGTGGGGAAGGGGGGGGGGGGGGGGGGAGAGAGGGCACAACTTATAACGCTTTGGAAGAAAAGTTTCACATTCCAGCTCCCTTTAAAGAGCAGTGAACCACCGCTGGTCTCCTCCTTCCGGAGGCATCTCATTCGGGGGCCGTCTGAAAGTAACTTCAAGGCGATTATTTCTCAAACTTTGACCCTCTCTCTCTCTCTCTCTCTCTCTCTCTCTCTAGGATGAGGATAAAATCAAATCTCCTGCATCGATTGCTTCAAACTGTTCGTTGCTCTACTCTGGCAAATATAGGGAAGTATAAAAGTGGTGGCGTTGGAGGACATTACATCACAAGCATAAATGCATGCAATTACGGGTAACTCTCTCTCTCTCTCTCTCTCTATATATATATAATATATATATATATATATATATATATATATATATATATATATAACCTTCCTAAAAAAAGTTAAAGAACATGCGTACACACACACACACACACATACATCCATACATATTTTCCTGATCATCATTTATGATGAAAATTGGCAGGCCGGACGTACTTGTTGACGCACCGAGGGGAGGTTATGGTCCAAACAAATAAAGAGATGACGCCCTCAAGATCAGATGCCTTCCTCGCCAAATACATTCTCTCTCTCTCTCTCTCTCATCTCTCTCTCTCTCTCTCTCTCTCTCTCTCTCTCTCTCTCTCTCAGATTTTAATCAGAGTGATGTGTAATACAAAACGTTAAACGTTGGATTTTCTACACAGAATACCTTTATATAGAAATCGTATATGTATATTATAATATATATATATATATATATATACACATATATATATATGCATGTATGTATACATACATAATTTTTAATTAAATATACACGACATCCTTCTGTTTTTTAATATATACGGCTCAATAAGCAATTAACAATGATCACCTATGAAATAACTTAAGCACAAAGAGATTTACAAAAAAAATTACACCTACTGTATTGATGTACTTGAAACTTGTGATTTTTAGGAGAGAGAGAGAGACAGAGAGAGAGAGAGAGAATAAATTTTCTATGAATATATAACGCTTCTCTTCGGCTATCAAACATGTCAATGAGAGAGAGAGAGAGAGAGAGAGAGAGAGAGAGAGAGAGATTGACATAATAACTACCGAACCAAACGTGTAAACAGGAAACTTATTAATGCACGCAGCTTTGTAGTTTTCCACGCTGATGCCGACGAGGACGAAGGTTAGAAGCGTCACCAGTGGGAAGGCTGTGACAAGAGGACACGTAGGCCTATAGAACAAAACCTCGGCGACACAACCCCATAACCCTTCGGAGTAACAGTAATATTACCATATTTCTAACGCGCACAACGGACCAGACAGTCCACGCAAGCCTACGGCCGTACTTTCAAAAAGGAGAGAATAGGAATATGACTGAAGAGGACCCGGCCACGGGGAGAAGAACGAAGGGGGGGTTGTATGAGGGAAACGAGAAGAAGAAAAAGAAGAAGAAGAAGAAGAAAGTAAGTCGTTTGAGACGGAAGGACGTTCTTTGCTACCCCTCCTACAGGGAAGATAAGGATGGGGGGGGGGGGGGGCGCGCGTTGTTTGGCGTTTTGTTCGATATTACATCGAGGGGTCAGAACGTTATTACATACCTTTTATTAGTTTCTCGTTCCCCCGAAAATCCAGAAGAGCTCCGCCACCTCCGATCATGACCCCCTAACAACTCCCCCCTCCCCCCCCCCCCTTTTCCCCCCCCCCTTTTCCCTCCCTCCCAAGTTCACCTACATCCCTTAACAAAATTGTAATCTCCGTCCGCAAACAAATTTCCTTTCTCATCGCCAATCTTTCTTCCTCTCCATACTCGCCTTGCAAAAGTAAACCACGAATTCACGATTTTCAGTAACACTGTTTTTTTTTTTTTTTTTTTTTTTTTTTTTTTTTTTTTTTTTTTAATACACTATCTTAAGAACTGATGGCAGCCCTTTAGTTATGAATGGTTGCGATTTTTCACTCTTCATTCTCCTTTGCACATGTCATACTATCTAAATGAATAATAATAATAATAATTAAAAACTCTTGCATTCACGATTTCATTCACTACAAAAACAGCCATGGATATTGTGAAGTATCTTCATTCTTAAAACCTAAAATTTAAATACAATAATTCGAGTTGAAATTTAATAAGAACAACTAATCTTAAATACAAACACACTATTGGGTTTACAAACTTTCAATTTTTTAAAAAGATTATTTACCCTTCAAAGGGGTATAGTGCCGTCAGTGCACCTCAAGCGGGTACTGTAGGTATTACTTAAGGTGTTTTATAGCGAACCTTTCGTTCCTTTTACTGTACCTCCTTTCATATTCTCTTTCTTCCATCTTACTTATCACCCTCACTTAACAATTGATTTACAGTACACCACGAGATTTTCCTCCTGTTACACCTTTCAAACCTTTTACTGTCAATTTCCGTTTCAGCGCTGAATGACCACATAGGTTCCAGTGTTTGGCCTTAGGCCTAAATTCTTTGGTCAATTTTATATTCAACATTATTTCAATAACCGAGTGAAGTTCCACACCTCCACATAATCATTAGGAAGTTAAATGGTACCTGGCGTTACATAAATACTTGAATTAAACCGTACATAATATCATATACTTGGGTTCTTTCTCGTGGGAGCATATTTGAAAAGTGATCTATACTCTGTTTTTTTCCATCTGTCCATCCGCCTGTGGTGTTTTCGCATGGTAACACTGCGTCCCGGGCTTTAAACAGTTACACTATGTGTAAGTTTTAGGTAAATAAAAGGATATCTGGGTGTACATTTGCAACTGAAAAGTGTTTTAATAATTTACAGTATGCGAATTACACCGTTAATATTCGAAATAAGGTTATTATTATTGTTGAATGTAAGCTTAATGTAACTATGTAAAGCCCGGGACGCAGTGTTACCATACGCAAACACCACACGCTGGTGGACAGATGGAAAAAAACAGAGTATAGTAATTCCTATACAGATAAGAATGAGAGATTAATTCTTTGAACTGGTTACTCAAAATCTATCGGGCGTCCATGGCACCGGTTCTTGCTACGGCAGTTGACTTATAAAGTTGAATACTTCGACTTTCTGGGTATCTCCAAACTGACCTCAATATCTTCGTCATGAATAAAATATTAATAATTCTAAAATGACGGGAAATCACAGATAATCCGCAAAACAGATTTCCGTATGAAATAAAGGTATAATAACGTCATGCATAAAATAAAGAGCAAATTCTTTAAATAAAGAGAATAACTGCCTATATATTTAAAAGAAGAAATCACACAGATTTTTAACGTTAGGCCATACACAGGCATGGTTATGAGAATCATACAAAACTACAAATTTAAGAGAAACCAAACCAGTCAACTAATAAAGTTACTTCGACTTTAGGCTTAATAAACAGTAATTAATTCGTTAAACCTAATACTACAAGAATTTTACAACGAAAAGAATCTGCAAGTAATATAAAGACAGCCGTGAACTAACCGCAAGTTACTAGAAGTCACCGAGTTGAATGTCATTTTTTCGTAAAAACGAACAGCAGAGAAAAGCCCCTAAAAGATCTGAGGGGGAGATGCACAAGAGACGGATGATTGGGGGGTAGGGGTTGTGGGTGAGTGGAGTGGGGGGTGTGGGGAACTTACACAAGAGTGGAATCAGAGATGATGTTGTGGGTGAGACGGACAGGGGACGGAATGTGGGAGGTGATGCTGGACAATCAAATAATCAGCGAAGGACATCGAGGACCAAGGAGAGAGAGAGAGAGAGAGAGAGAGAGAGAGAGGAGAGAGAGAGAGAGAGCGTATACGAGTGAGACGGAGGTAAGAATTGGGAAGGGGGTAGGGGTAGGGGTAAAGGCACATACCTTCAGGACAGACAGACAAAGGTATATACCCAAAGCAAGCAACTGCAAGCAAGCAAGCAATCAGGCAAGTTAGCAAGTGATGAAGAATCAGTGTTGGATTCCTCCCCATCAAGATCTCTCGGGACGACCAGAAAGCGAATGGGCACAAACGCGAGTTGGAGCTTTGAGCTTTGCAATCAGCACAAAGTACGACGGCTCGAGAGAGCGTAGCTATATACAGGCACCGACGCCGCCGCGACATCATAGTTTGATTTCTTCGCATCTGATGATGACGACGACGCCGCTGGCGGCGTTCACTGCGATACAGAGTTTGAGCGCGCACAGCATTCACTACGCGGCTTCATTGAGACCTCTCCTCATTTTAAGTAAACACTACAACGGCTTCATTAAAACCTACAGACTTTGCAGCGGAGGCAGAGCCCCTGCTAAGGGATTTCTCACAATGGAGGAGAGATAACAGAATGAAAGAGGAAGATAAAGGGTGCAGTTTCAGAGTCGAAACGGGGGATCCGGTGCGCCTGCCACGATCCGCGCCATTTTCCACAACTTCAAAAGCGCTGCGCGACATGAAATGACAGTCATTAACTGGGAGAACTACACTTCATCCCCCTGGAATGCCAGGCTTAGAATATAGTAGATACAGAAGCAACCAGTAATGAAAAATAAGTCATCTTTCTCCCCCCGGGAGCGGTTTCTTAGGCGGTGAAGTAAGTTGCAAAACCCGCACCCACGATTTCCTAAAGACGGTCCCGGAACAGTTTGTACCTAATTAGGGAAACAAATGAAGGTACAAACAATGAAATTAATACTGAGTCCTGTAATATATTAAAATTGAAAAAGATTAAACGAGAGTTTCCTTTTGCTCTTTCCAATCACAGAAAAATAAAAAGGAGTCCCTGAACCTCAAAATACAAACATACAGATTTTTCATGTCATAAAAATACAAAATATACCCAAACAAAAATTCAGATTTGTTGTCACTGAAATCAAAATAAAAGTAAAATATAAAATACATGAGTCCCTCCCACCCCTACCTAACCCCTCATTCAAAAGGCTACTAGGAAAGTGAGGGAAAGAGAAACAGCATTTAGAAGGAGGGAGGGGAGGGGAGGGGGCGGAGTCTAAAGACCCTAGTTCCAAAATTAAAACCATTTCTCTTGCTTTGTTTTGGAAAGGAGGCAGCCCAGGAGAGCTTTATATAAAGCCGATTAGAATACCGCTTTAGAATAAAAGGCGATTAGAGCATGGCCATAAATAAAGGCGATTATGTTTAGAGATTTTATGAAGTCGATTATAATAATGATACGGACGCACCCAAATCAAAATACAAAAAATTAGAGCGAAATTCGACACCCTAAATAATCAATACGAAAACATCACACTCGATGGAAAGATCTGCGATCTGTTAAGAGCCTCAGAGAGAGAGAGAGAGAGAGAGAGAGAGAGAGAGAGAGAGAGAGAGAGAGAGAGAGAGAGGAACACCTACATTGCTTTACATTTGTTGTTGAAGTGAAATCAGTGTATTTTGTCAAGTTTGGTAATCCATATGAAGAGATCACTTAGCAAAGTGTAAAGCAAGTTTCATTTTCTTTTCTAATACGTTAAAAAAAACTCATGAAAGCATTTACCC
Source organism: Macrobrachium nipponense (assembly GCF_015104395.2). Lineage (NCBI taxonomy): Eukaryota > Metazoa > Arthropoda > Malacostraca > Decapoda > Palaemonidae > Macrobrachium > Macrobrachium nipponense. The sequence goes on along the minus strand of NC_087202.1, from coordinate 24,868,623 downwards.
TACACATACAAACCAACAGAAGGGAACTATACATTTCGGAAGATCTTATTTGCTTCCTGCCATCCCCGGGTAATACTAGTAATTAAAAATGTGAAATAATTCAAAATGCCATTTAAAAGAAAAGTTACCGCAAGCAACATCCATCTTAGTTCTTTTCCACAGGCAACTTGCAGGACGACGCTAACCCAAATGACTTAAATTTAAATCAGTACAAGATAAAAACAATTTGGGCTGTAAATTACCAGATCACGGAGAATGAACTCGATTTCTAAAATTCTGAAGTAAATGGGTACTTTCCTTTCTCTCCTTCGTCTGGACACTGGTTGCAGACCCGCCCTTCCTATCTTTCACAGCAAGTGTATATAATCATCGTGGGAACTTTAAATGCCGGGGCTAAGTGGTCATGCAACTCACTTCGTCGACTGTTTTGGGCTGGGAGGTCACCGGGTAGTTAAGTTCCCTTTAAAATGAGAGGGTAGTCAAGTTCCCTTTAAAATATGAACCCGAGTAGTCAACCCGTTCCCAACCCTTAAAAATGAGAGGGTAGTCAAGTTCCCTTTAAAATGAGAGGGTAGTCAAGTTCCCTTTAAAATGAGAGGGTAGTCAAGTTCCCTTTAAAATGAGAGGGTAGTCAAGTTCCCTTTAAAATGAGAGGGTAGTCAAGTTCCCTTTAAAATGAGAGGGTAGTCAAGTTCCCTTTAAAATGAGAGGGTAGTTAAGTTCCCTTTAAAATGAGAGGGTAGTTAAAAGTTCCCTTTAAAATGAGAGGGTAGTTAAGTTCCCTTTAAAATGAGAGGGTAGTTAAGTTCCCTTTAAAATGAGAGGGTAGTCAAGTTCCCTTTAAAATGAGAGGGTAGTTAAGTTCCCTTTAAAATGAGAGGGTAGTTAAGTTCCCTTTAAAAGGAGAGGGTAGTCAAGTTCCCTTTAAAATGAGAGGGTAGTCAAGTTCCCTTAAAAATGAGAGGGTTCCGTTTAAAGTTCCCTTTCAAATGAGAGGGTAGGTTTCAAGTTCCCTTTAAAATGAATTGGGTAGTTAAGTTCCCTTTAAAATGAGAGGGTATTACGTTTCCCTTTAAAATGAAGAACAGGGTATTCCCATTTCCCTAAAAATGAGAGGGTAGTTAACGTTCCCTTTAAAAAATGAAGCGGGTAAGTCAAAGTTCCCTTTAAATGGAGGGGAGGGTAGTTAAGTTCCCTTTAAAATGAGAGGGTAGTCAAGTTCCCTTTAAAAGGAGAGGGTAGTCAAGTTCCCTTTAAAAGGAGAGGGTTCCCTTTTTTTAAAGGTTCCCTTTAAAAGGGAGGGTAGTCAACAGTTCCCTTTAAAATGAGAGGTAGATTAAGTTCCCTTTAAAATGAGAGGGTAGTTAAGGTTCCCTTTAAAATAGAGGGTAGTTAATTAATTTCCCCTTTAAAATGAAGAGGGGTAAAGTTTCAAGTTCCCTTTAAAATGAGAGGGTAGTCAAGTTCCCTTTAAAATGAGAGGGTAGTTAAGTTCCCTTTAAAATGAGAGGTTGTTGGGCAGCTCACTTCGTCACCCTCTATAAATTGAAAGGTTTCAAGGACTTTCACTCCACAAACCACATGACTAAAACCAGAGGTAGGGCCCACCAAGATCAGAGGTTACAGGAGCTGTTCCCTTCGTCAACTGTTTCAACAAATCGAGAGGTTACAGTTCCTTTCAGCAACTGTTTCAAAAGGAAGGAAAGGCTCCTGGGGTAGTTCCATTTGTCTACTGTTTTGAAATGAGAGATTACTTGGGCAGTTCCCTTCTTCAACTGTTTTAAAATGAGATTACTTGTTAAGTTCTCTTCCTCAACTGTTTTAAAATATGAGATTACCAGGCCAGTTGCTTTCTCAGATGTTTTTAAATAAGAGGTTACTAGGGCAGCTCGCTTCCTCAACTGTTTTAAAATAAGCGGTTATCAGGACTGTGCCGTTCCTAAACTATTTTAGAATGCGAGGTTACTGAGCCAGTAAATATTAAAGTGAGTGATTACTGGGGCGGTTTCCCTTCCTTAACTCTTTTAAAATGAGAGGTTACCAGACCAGTTCGCTCCATCAACTAATCTAAAAAGCAAGGTTACCTTTAAAGTTCCCCTCCTCAACTGTTTAAGAATGCAAGGTTACCAGGGCAGTTCACTTCGTCAGCCTCTAAAAACAGAGGTTAAGACGGAAGTTGCATGAGGAATGAAACCACCAAGAGATTTACGTCGGCTAACAATACAAAAAAAATCCTCGTCGTTACATGGGGAAATCTCGCACTTATTTCAATTAATTATTTATGGCACAGGGATTAGGTTTTAAAGGATTAAGGAGACGAAAAATCCTAAGCGGATTGGCTGGGATATAGAGGGAAAACAGCTCCAGATTCTGAATGATTTATAAATGAAAATCTGTGTCACAGTTTTGCTGGTTTATGGTGGGAAAAAGTGTATTTTCGAATCTCCTTCGTGGGCACTACATAGTTTTAAATTATATATGTATAAATATCATAGCTTACACACTGGAGTAAGTTTTAGTTATCACTCGAGGGAACTCTGATATTCTAAATGGGCAGGAAGGTAAAGTGCAACATAATTACAAGAATTCCTAAATCATTTTTTTAATATTACCATGTACTCTCAGCTTTACTTTCATCGAAATAATATAAATTAATGTGTGACAAATACACTTTGCGCAGGAAGAAATACATGCGAGTATTCATGAACATAGCAAATATTATGAAAACGTAAAAAATGTAAATAAGTGCAAACATACTTCGACACAACAGACAATAACAGACCTTTGAGACCAAAAGAATACCTTTTACCAAAAGTAATCAAGTTAAAAACAAGACCCACACCCGAATCACATTTTTCTCCGCCGAACGGCACAGAGTAGAAATGGGATTCCTTTAAAAGTGCGGCCTGCTATTTGCCGGTCCCATGAAGTGGCCCCGAATTCCAATGGTGAAACCCTCATTGAATTTGCCATAACAAAGGAGGCACTCTGGAGTCACTACTGCCTGGCACCGGGGCTAACACAAGCACACATACACATTCACACACGTTTACATTCATTTGCGTCATGGGATTAATCCAATTTTTTTTATTCGGTTAGAATGAACAGGAATAAATGAAAGTAAATTCCACATTCATTTTTTTTTGAACGCGTGTACATTAAGTATAGTATTCAGTCTTTAAATTCTTCCAACTTTACATCTTCAACGACCGACCGAGCCACACGATTCTGGAGAGAAAATTTTTAAAAAGCCATTTTATCATTACAGAATAGTGAGAAAAATTTCGACATCAAACTTAATAGTCAATTCATGCACATATAGGTTTACTTAATAACTAATTTAACCAATATTTAGACAAAATTATGCTTTCACTGGGTTTACTCCTAAAATAAAGCAGTTATTTCATGAGGGATTCTTTCAAAATAGTAACATGGAAAAGGGGGAAACATACCTATGATACACAAAACCTCGTAACTCATTTTCATTATCTTTTCAACTTTTTCTACCTTTTAAACTGTTCAGCGACCATAAATTCCTAATTACGTTTCAGAAAACTTGGCGCTTGAGGGCAACATCGTAAACCTAACTTACTGTATAAGGTGATGCCTTCATTGTAATTTGTTCCCTTTGTTTTCACTGGCATTGAAATACTGGAATTTCTTTGTTTCTTTTAATTCTATGACCCCTGTCTCACGCTCTTTCTTCGCAGAAACTTCAAGTTGATTTTGCATTTCTCCTTGTCACGATCAAAAGCCATCAATTTTGGATTGATGTATAAATAATCCTCCCTTAATGGCCAGCATCATGCATTTGAAGGCTACGCTAAATCAATTAGGTTATAAAGTAGGTATACAGTACTTTTGACAGTATAAAGTAGCTAAACGAAGGAACGCCGCTGGCATATTCAAAGTGTTTCCTCTGTATCAGCACTGTTTTAATATTACGAGTAAACTGGAACAAATAATAAGAAAGCGATTCGCTACGCTCTTTTCACACATGATGTCACACACACACACACACACACACACACATATATATATATATATATATATATATATATATATATATATATATAAATATATATGAGAGAGAGAGAGAGAGAGAGAGACCTACCTACTGTAACGCCAACGACAAACAGGCAGCACAACAATTCCAGAATATATCAGAGAGAAACACAGAATCCTATAGAATGACAAACAAACTTACTCCTCTCTCATCGCTTTCACGTGAGGAAAGAGAGAGGGCTCCGATAAAGAGGGGAAGAGTAAACGATAGGTGAGGGAAATCCAAAAGGGGAAGAAACCATGGGCCGAGGGGAAGGACGGCGAAGAGAGGGATTAGGCGTAAAGGTGATTCTCGTCCATTGGTCCTCCTGTCTGGGGACACCCGAAGTTGTTCTCTAGGGGGTCAGACCTACGCATTTATCTAATTACTTAATGGAAACTTAATTATCCCATTGCATTTACACGCTTCTGCTTTATAGTTGGTATTTTATCTTGGAACCCAGGGGTAACTGACGATCATCTTGACTTCGACAGTAATTCGATAATTACATATGGGACACATTTGATACGTATTCAGTAAACAGAATATTTCTTTCAGCCTAAAGTAGGTGTGAGTGAATTCCCCGTAATATTTTTGGCCTTGACATAATGTAACCCAATTCTTAAAAAACGTGGCAAAATGCTGAATCTTGCTGAGAAAAAACAATCAATTTAGAAATCCCTTACAGGTGATTTAGGGAAAATTGGTGACCCTAAGAGGTCAAATGAAAAATGGGGAGACGTGTGAACATTTGGTTTAATCTTTCTATCAAGTGCACAGTCCGATGGGACGGATATCCTAATCTCCTTTAGCCCAGACCCGATGAAACAGGGGAAAAAATAAAATGATAACTGCAAAAGAATATAAAACAATTAGTACTTTAGAAAACCCGACACTTTCATCGATTTACTCTTGATGTTACTAGCGACCCTATACCAAACATTATTATAAAATGTTGCAACTCCTTTTTATCTCCAGCTATTTTCCTACACCATTCAAAGTCTCACATTCCGTCCTTTTTACCTAGTTATCCATTTTTTTTTTTTTGAATAAAAAATGTATCCTGCAGAAGATTTTCTATGCAAAACCTCAATTCCTTTGTGTCTCCTCTTAAGAAGACGGGTCCCCTAAACAATTAATTCCCTCAACAAAAATGCTGGCTCCTATCATGCCAAAACTCAACTACAAATTTCTAATGAAAGAATTAACAATGTTTACATTTATGTACTCTTGTAATATAACAATGTATCTACCCTGTCAATATACCTCATTATGTTCTTCAACTGGTCCATTGAAAAGATTCTTTATATCTTATCCACTTAAATTGATTTTCCTTGCTCTTTGACTCGGCTAGCCTGTAATTATCTATATTAAAGTAAGCAGTATCTTCATGTGTCATACATTTCTCATTATGACGGACGCCCCCCCCACCCCCACAAAAAAAAAAACAAAAAAAAAAATAAACATAAAAGATATTGTGCCCTTATTCTTGCACACTTCGATATACATATTCACTGTTTATAACTGAGGCTTTTACCTTATTTCATACAGATATAATGTAACGTTTTGATAGGAAAAATCCCATTCTTAAGAAGAAAAATCTATACAAAATTTAAAGTAACAATTCACATAATAAAAAAACTACCACCATGAAATTTCCAAAGAAAAATCCAATGTAATCAATTTAACACTATCCCGTCTAAACGTTCCTAAATAACGCATCCAATTCCGTCTCCAATTTACAGTTATGAATACAAGTTCTCTCTTGCCTCCTCCTCCTCCTCCTCCTCCTCCTCCTCCTCTCCAGGGGGACACTACGTACCTACTTTACGTAACTCCAGCAAAGGTTTTCCTGATCATTCCCAAGACACTCTTTTATTTTCCTCCGCTCGGAAGAAAGCAAGCAAGCAAAGGTTCTCCACGTTCTGCTTTCTTTCTTTTATTATTATTATTATTATTATTATTATTATTATTATTATTATTACTTTTGCCTCTTATCGATTCGCATTGAAGGGAATGTGTTCTTGTCCCCCGACCGTCCCTTCCTTCGCACGCGATGCCCAGAGAGACATTTCACGCGCCTCCTCAGGCACTCATGCAGTTGTACTTGTTGGTTCTTCACCAAACGTCTCGGATATAGAATCTGTTCGCTTTTTCAATTCCATTCTCAGTTAATGGAATGGAAAATAAAATTTTAGCCAAAGGCCAAGCGCTGGGACCTATGAGGTCTCTCCGCGCCGAAAAGCAGATATGAAACGCTTGTTAGGAGAGAGCAGAAAGTAAGATGGAAGAAAGAGAATATGAACGGAGGTACAGCAAAAGGAATGTAAAGGGTTGTATCTTGAGGCCGAATAGACGCCGCGAAGAACCTTATGTAACGAGTACAGTGCACCGCGTGAGGTGCACTAACGGCACTACCCCTTAAGGGTATTTTCAATGAAGATAGCTCATCATCAGTATACTGCTGCCAATACCATTATTGTCATTGTTACTACTCCCATTAGTACTACTACTTTTCCCTAAAATACAGCTGCTTCCCCAGAAAAGGGTTGGCTTCAGAGAAGAAACAGCAGTCACTGACACATTCATAACTTAACTAGTAATTCGTTGGTATGGTTCCTGTGCAGATATGTTGCACAACACAAGTCGCATCATACATTCCACTAACAAAGCATTGCTCTTGCTATAAGTTGCAAGGGTGACAAGCCTATAGCTTTAGTGTTAATTCAAGTAAGTCCATCCACAACTAACCATTCAACAATATTCCAATCGATCGGAGGGTTATTACCAGATTTCCAAACACGATCTCTTGTCCACCCAACGAATCAAGTCCCCTTTTTTACCAACTCACTCTGACGGTCGTTGGTTTGTAAGAGGGACAACAAACCACCATCCGATCCTCCTCACCTGGCCAAGTTGCGAGCACGATATGCAATGCAGGGCGATGTTCAATTAAGCCATTTCTCTCAGAAGGTTCAAGGGAGAGTAATTCGATTGCCAGTCCCAAGTACCCTGAGCAGGCCGTGTTCGTTAAATATCGGGGAGCACGACTCCCATAACAGCTGCTGTGACAGAGTTGGCGAGAAAGCGACTTACAAACTGGCACGCTCCGGCGAACACTTTCCGTGGAGTTTAATTGGGTAATGTGCCCCACATAGCAATAATGACGAGAAGTTTAAAGCCATCACCTACGAAAAGGCGTCACAGAGTCCCTACGCCACGACGCCATCATCCAGGTGGCGACGGCAGTTTCTCACTCCATACAAAAAGAAATCGGAAGGTAAAACACCCATTAGTTACTGTAGCGCAATTAATCCGAGTCACCTGCAGCGCAGCAAACCTTGATCATTACCTATTTACCCAGGGCATAAGACAAAGTTTGGGGGGTCTTAACTCGAGCGTGTGTTTGTGCCTGCACTCCCGGGGGAGTGGAGGAGATGGGGGGGCTGGGGGGGGGGGGATTGGGGGGGGGGGGGAGGAGAGAGAGAGTCTTCACGCGTCCCCGCACGCCTCATTGACTACAGACCGTCGTACGCAAAGTTATAGAGTTGGGCTCGACTAGTTCACTAATCTTCACCCAATAATGACGCCAAGCAGAAGACGTAACGACGCTAGATGCAGCGCGTCGATAGAGCCGAGTCTTCCACGCAAAGCCAAGGGCTTATGAGCCTTAAGACCACATGCATTCTGCCACCTTTCTCTCCCAGTACCTGGCAATTAACCGCTTCTGATTACTTCTCCTTCCAGTTCAGCATCTTTGCCGGAAACTTTTGATGAAGATCCATTAATAATAATCTGAATGTGAAAGTAAGGGAAAGGCAGCCCTAGACATTCCCTCCGGGTTAAGACTCATTCACAACTCGATGAGCAATCAAGAATTTCTATTGTTAATATATAGCTTTTGTTACAGTAATATTCAAACACACATTTATATACATATATGTATATATAAGTATATATTATATATATGTATATTATATATTTATATATATATATATAAATATATATATATATATATATATATATAGATTTGTGTGTGTGAACCACAAACACATTTATATACATATATGTATATATAAGTATATATTATATATATGTATATACATACGTATATTATATATATATGTATATATATACGTATATATTATATATATATATATGTACCGAAGGGGAATTTTATAATTGATAATAATTTCGTCCCCCCATGGGATCGAACCACCGTCCAAGTGGACGGGGACGAAATCAGGACAGTCAGTGACGCTATCCAATCAGCGTCTCTGTTGGCTGATTGGATAGCGTCACTGACTGTCCTGATTTCGTCCCCGTCCACTTGGACGGTGGTTCGATCCCATGGGGGGACGAAATTATTATCAATTATAAAATTCCCCTTCGGACATACATATATGAAAATATATCATATATATATATATATATATATATATTATATATATATATATATATATATATATATAATGTGTGTGAACCACAAACCACCCATTAAATATCGAATTCACTTTCCCTTCGTAATAACATTACACCCAAAAGGAATTACATGAGAGAGGTCCTACTATCCCGATCAGGAGTCGAACCAATGCCTTTTAGGGTTCAAACTAATGTGGCAGGAACAATGGCGAGTAATTTTGGTTTTAAGTTATTCCCAAGGTAAAGTTAATTCCATATCAATGGGTTATATATCGCTTAATATGTAAAAAGCATAAAAATTTGAAGTGTAAAACTCAAACTATCACATCCACACTTATACAAATTAAAATCATTGTACTGAATTGAAAGTTTTTGTTCATTTTTACAATTTATTTTCTTTTGGAAAATGTGTGTGTGTGTGTGTGGCGCGCGGGCACGCTTCTATAATGACACTTAATTTCCGATGCACAGAAAGTAAGTTTTTCATCAGGAGACTATTTCTGTCAGTGACTACTGAGCTAATTCAGCTGCAAAGTTGCTCGCCCCTTTTTATCTCACTTTCTAAAGGCGTCCCCCTTGGCTCTGTTCCACCTCCTCCTTTGTCCTTTACATCAACAACTTCCTTCAAATCACGAGAAACCACGACACCACCATGCCACAAAAATAGTGTCTGTACTCTCTCCATTCACAGGGCTTCGAGTTTTCATTTCAATCTACATTCATGAAGATCTCTGAAGCACCATGACACATAAGATAGTGTGAATAAGATCATTCCTCCATCTTACAGGAGAGAATGGAAAAAAATTCAAAAAAGTCTCTCTCGGTTCATTAAAATAATTTTCTATGATCTCCTCAAGAGTCCAACAAAATGATTTACGCTATTGTTCATATGACATTGTGGCCGCTTTCTTTGCTATAAACACAAGTGATCTCATCTGGCTCAGATTAATATTCACAAGTAAAGTTGAGGGTCTCTCTCTCTCTCTCCCATAACTTTCATCCTTGGAGGGGGTGGGGTAGGGAGGGAAGGGGAGGGGCCTTAAAATAGCACTCGATGGTGCCTCTACCTGGGGGCGTATTCTAGACAACCGCTGACACCTGGCTGACACTCTCACACACCTTCCAAATCCGGATATCAGCCATTGCTCTAGACAGTGATTCCAGGTTCGTTATCCCTTCACATACTGTTAAGCGGGATCTCTGTTGTTAACTATGGGACGAAGCACAGTGACGTATAATTTAATGTTTTCAATACCCAATGGTCCCCTTACATAACATGGTATAGCATAAGAGTGTGAACTCAGCATAAAGCTAAAAGGGAAGTGGATCGCAGCGAACTCTAATTTTCTTCTTTTATTCTGAGGCACAGCTTAAAAATGAATCAACAATAAGGACATGTGATGATGCACTATGTTGTTTCAATTCCCTGGCTGCCAGATATATATATATATATATATATATATATATATATATATATATATATACTATATATATATATATATATTTAATCACGAAAGTTTGGAACATGATGAATATATAAATAAATGTGGAGGCCACGAATGAAAGTAAAACACTGGAGCGCTGCAGTGTTTCACTTTCCTTCGTGGCTTCCACCTTTATATATTTATATATATATATATATATATATATATATATATATATATATATATATATATATATATATCTATATAATATATATATATATAGATTATATTATATCTAATTATAAATATATATATAGATTATATATATATATATATATATATATATTATTTAATTTGCGTATGTGTTTCTGTAAGTGGGTGCAAATTAAATGTTGTCGGTGTCTTACCGTTCTGACAGCAAATAAGGATTTCCCACATTACCTGCAAAGAAAAAGGAATATGTAAGTAAAGGTTTACAAAAAAAAAGAGAGAAGCAAGCTTTACCTACATAATTTTCAGTCAATGCTTACGTAGACTTTTTGATAATATGCACATACAACCTTAAGTAGGTATAACGTAAACTAAACTTTGCATCTTAGGAATGTACTCAACTAATATTTGACTTTCAATGTACCGAAAAAACAAAATAAAAAATTTCTCGCTTATCCATAGGGTGGATAAGCGAATTATCCTCAGCGTTCTTCTTTAAACACTGCAGGTAATACCCACCAAACTCCTGATTGCCCCGTAACAGGTACACTGTTCAGTGATAAATTCCCTATTACACGAAACAAACCCCAACACACACACACGCACACACACACACAACACTTTTTTTTTTGGGGGGGTGAATATTTGAACCTATGTAATTATACACAAACTTATGTGTACCTATCTGTTTTCTAATCTGCCTATACACTGACTTAAACATTATCTATTTCTGAGGGTAGCTAGGCTACATCTCAGCAGTCAAAAGAGTAGTAGTAACATTACTACCAGTAGTAGGAATCAATAATATTACAATAATTAATTCCATAAATCATACCCACCATACACATTACCGATACTCGTATGTTTAAAACTATCTCTCTCTCTCTCTCTCAAATAACCTAAAACTGGAAAAAAGATCTCTCAAGTAACTAAAAAACCTACACAATACCTACGAAGCTACAACTTAGAAGAAGAAGAAAAAAAAAAAAAAAAAAAAAAAACCGGTGCGTTACTGAGTCACACGAAAACTCACGCGAACCAATCACCATTTGGGCCACCCAGGCACACACACATTTTTCCCTCTTCGCTGCGTGAGGCAATTTTGCCGACTTCCCTCCTAAGATTCCTTAAACGAAGCATCTTTCACTGCCTTAACGTCTCTTAATAACCGCATCATAACAATGAATCAATTTCAGGGAGTCACTACAACCGCTTTTAGATTTCGTATTTATGGCTTTTTTCTTATTTTCTTTTTTCTTTTACTTATTATTTTCAAACCCTCTGTTCCTCACCGTTTTGTTCACCTGTACTGAAAAACTTCCATGACCTCTGTTGGCTGGCCATAATATCGAGGTCCACAGCAGGGATATTAAACATTTATACATCTTACCAGCTAAAGACAGCTAAATACTGAGGAGTTTATGGGTCTTAATCGGCTTTACCCTTTTTTTCCGAAGCTTTCTGAAGCACGTCGCAAAAAGATGGCAAAAACAAAGCAAGATGGTAACTGACCGCGTGATTTGCTTCGATCTAATTGTACATGTGCTTTCCACATACCTAAATATTATCATTCCGATTATAGTTTTTCCTATCGAGTTACATCGCCAATAATCATATTTTTGTTATACATATATAAATTGATCATTATAATTGATAATAGTGGTACCAACATCACAAGGCTTCCCAAAAAGACGAAACTGACCATTTAATGATAACTGCGCTGACTTCATGATTCCTTACTACTCAACCCAAGATGCATAATCAATCCATCACTGCAATTAAGGAATCTCTCTCTCTCTCTCTCTCTCTCTCTCTCTCTCTCTCTCTCTCTCTCTCTCTCTCTCTCTCAAGAGAATGTTTTGGAGTGCACAGATTACATTGTCGCTTATGATCGGCAGAGGAGAGGGAGAGCCAACTGCGCTAACGCACAATGTCATACAGACCGAACATATCTTACGATTGTATATTATATATATATATATATATATATATATATATATATATATATATATATATATATATATATATAAAGGTATAAGCCACGATGTAAAAATAAACAACGGAGTTTCTGCAAGATCTTTCAGCAGAGTATAGGACGTTGAGTCGAAAGATCTTGCAGAAACTCCGTTGTTTATTTTTCCTTCGTGGCTTATACCCTTATTTATGCATTTATCACGTTCCAAATTTTCGTGATTCAGTTACACACACACACACACACACACACACACACACACACACACACACATATATATATATATATATATATATAATATATATATATATATCTATAATATATATAATGTGTGTCCAAGCAATCTCCACTCGAGGTACGACCAGGAATAACTAGCCAGCGGCTTCCGCCGATGGCTAAGCAGATAGGTCTATGGGTCCCGCAAAGCCTATAGCACTGTGAAATCGATTAAGCAATAAGAACTTGAATTAAGGAACCCCACATTGTGAAATCAAAGAAAAACCGACAGTATTACCACGAATATAATGATATAAATGGCAAACAATTTTAAATACTATTATGTTCATTGTATACTGGAATAGACATCTCTCATGTGGATCCAGAGTAAGAGAGAGAGAGAGAGAGAGAGAAAAAAAAAGGAATGAAAGAACCTAGTTGGAATTTATCTACCCACATAAACACAAACGATGTTTACCATTCTTTGAATGCATATAAAAATGAGGTGAGTGCCAAAACTTCACAGTAAAAACCGACAGCGCAAGCTATAGATAAATCAATGACGTATGTTAATTATAAGTAAATATGAGCGTTCACGTGACAAAAACCAATGTAATAATATATAGCTAGCTTATTAAAATTTCCTGTAAAAAATGAGTAACATGGTGCTAAATTACAATACAAACCAATGGTAAGTTATACAGGTGGTTTCAAACTAATACACATACAAGACAGTTCATAACAGCTGTAAAAACAATACAGTACATAATATATATATATATATATATTATATATATATATATATATATCCTATATATATATATATTTCTACGAAGGAAACTTTCTCCCAAACAACTTCACCAGCCTTAAATAAGTGCTAACGTAAGAGATGTAAGAATAAAACTCGTTTTAATCATTTTCAAATAAAAGACTTAGGTTATCATTTGGCCCCTTCACCAATTCTCTCTCGCTCCCTCTTTCTCTATAGGGGTCAGCCCTTAATACTTCAAAGTGACTGCCGAAGATCCTTATTATCCCCTGGGAAGATGACCTCAACACGTGGTCTTGCGGGGCCGACCCCATGTGTGTGACCCAGTAGAAAACGGAGCGGGGATTGACTACAACATCACTTACAACGATGCCATAGCATAATCCTCCGCAGCTAAATAAAGGGTAAGGACCGGCAGTTTGCTCAGAAGTGCCCAGAACTTGAACTAGGACACTTGCCATCCTTTTCCTTTTGCCTGTCCCTGGCACTCGCTCCACGTGCTCGTCCGTTCACTTTTCTCCCTCCATTGCCGACGCCCTGTCTGACGAGGACAACGTCATCCTGACAAAGGTAACGTGCTGGAATAAGCTTTCTTTTAGTAGGTCATGATCCTGTTATTCCTCTGCCTGATTTCATTTTCTGCTTCATTGTGCCAATTCCTTCAGTGAATTTGCGTTGAATTATTAAGTATTAATGCAACGGCGTGCGCCCTCAGTTCCCTTTAAGTAATCATTTTGCATTTTGTTGCAGATCGGCCTTCGCTGTGGAACCCACTCTTAGGCTTTATCTCATGTGTAGTGGCCTTATACTACCCTCCGCTCTACCCCTGTGCGATATTCCTTGTGGGAAGACATCATTGGAGTACAATATTTATTTTGTGTATGTTTCATTCATTTAGCCGGACCTCGTTATTACCTGCTCCGTAATTTCTCATTCTTCTGATCTGTGTGTTTATGTAAATATAATTAATTAAGAGAACCCTTTGTGTTTACGTAACCTTTTTCTCCCATGAAGAGGGCCCTACGCTAGTATTTTTCTTCTTGACTGATTCTTCTACAGATCTGCCTTAACCAGTCTTACCAGTCAGATTTATCCAAAACATGGTATTTTCCGTGGTAATGTTAAGAACTCTGTTGTAGCGCAGAATCCCAGAGAATCGTCATCAATAATGTAGAGTGAACAAATAAACTTTAAAAATTAAGCAAAATATAACCCTTAATAGTTTTACACTGTGGCACATTATAAAACTGTATAATGGACCTAAATAATTAAGGAGTGCCCCCAAAAAATGACCACATCACAAAATTGGTTAAAATGGAGCGCGAGATTAATCAAAAACTCATTTGCCACAGAAAATCATTAAAAGAACATACACCTTCCATAATTAACGATAGACTGAGGGGAAAAAATCTGTGAAATTTTGCCTGTCACTAAAAATTACAGAAGGGATTAATATCCGATATCACATGACCAAATCCAGTCCAACTGACGCCAATCACCAACTCCAATTAGATCACTCCAAACAGGAGCGTCCAATCAAAAGCCTCCCAATAGAGAGCAAATCCTATAAAGCCACTCCTAGCCTGCCTGTACTCCAGAGAGAGAGAGAGAGAGAGAGAGAGAGAGAGAGAGAGGAGAGAGAGAGAGAGAGAGAGCGTATCAACTAATGTATGTTAATGTTTTTATTTTTGACCAAAGCTTTCCACAATTAGGGGTTCAGATTTCACGCTTGACTGCACTTATGCAGTTTCCTCTTTAGACATTTATTGTATTACAAAGAGTAGCATAATAGTGAACTTATAGTATATATATATATGTATATACATATACATATATATATATATATATATATATATATATATATATATATATATATATATATATATATATATATCTAGAGATGAGAGAGAGAGAGAGAGAGAGAGAGAGAGAGAGAAGAGTTCACTGTCAAGCTACTCCTCTCTTTGCAATACTTTTATTACATAAAGGCAGTCTTTTCTGTGGATGCTTTATTAATAATAATAATAATTAATATTAGTAGTGGCAATAAATTACATAAACAGATAGACCCTGATATGTTTACAAATAAAGAATGCTTGATAAGTAAACCTACATATCATTTTCTGCATACAAAGGTTTGATCGACCTGACTGGTGGTGGCAATTCTCTATAAGATTGTAAAAACCGATGGGAGGAGATTAAAATTATACCCAGCGTTATAACGTGGCTGTGTTGAGTGAATTTTCTAGCCAGACAAAGTGCTCTGCTGTGAATAAAGTTTACTTAAATGAGTGGTGTCTTAACAGTTCGCAACAGGACAGATGGAAGGAATATCAAGAGAAGTCTTTAGAACGTAAGCTGGGAGTATACTGAGGAACATAAGGTGACAGATTAGGGAACTGATATAAGGAGAGGAATAACACCTTTTAGGGATTTGTAATAAACCAATAGGAGATGAATACAAACATCTATTTCACTTAAATATATGCATGATTACTAAATACACGTCTTTTTTGCATTTCTGTTCTCCGCAGTTCTTTTGGGACGAGATATATAAAGTAAGGTTCTTTTCCATCCAGTCAGCAACCAACTACAGTGGACTAACAACTAGGAAATCGGCTTTAGTCTTTTTATTAATTCAGTTTGAACTCACCAATAACTCACACACACACACACACACACACACACACACATATATATATATATATATATATATATATATATATATATATATATATATATATATATATATCCAATGTAGCAAGAAGGAACACGTACTTGAGAATATCCTTAAATCCAAGTTCCTTGTTTTACTGAGCTTTCTACCATGGATTTAAGGATATATATATATATATATATATATATATATATATATATATATATATATATATATATATAATATACATATACATATATATAATATTAACATCTTACGTAACAGTCATTATTCACTTCACTGTTCCCCTTCGTGCAAAATATACAAAAACGTTAGTTATTTATACACTGCTTCGAGTCACCAACGGGGTCTCTCTCTCTCTCTCTCTCTCTCTCTCTCTCTCTCTCTCTCTCTCTCTCTCTCTCTCTCTCTCAATTCCGAGAGATGCAATCACCTCTTACAATCTCCCCTAAAGTCTCCCCTTCCCCTTGACGTATCAGATTCCAGCTACGCTCGTAAGCAGATTACATCATCTTCAAAAACATAATTATGAAGTATTAAATGTGCTTTGATCTCCAATCAAGGGCGAATTCATATTACATTTACAAGCACAGCTACAAGTATCATACAACAGGAAGGTAAGTGGTCATGGACGTGCATGTCCTGCGCTTCAAAGTATTATTATTCACGAAGTCATTCCTACATTCAAAATCACTACGACTTCCGATGAATGCTTGATGTTACCCATCTATCCTGTTTAATGCTTCATGTTTTCATGTCTCTAAAATTAACTAGATTTCTCTCGTTATTATTCGACTGCTCTGGGTCACCGGCGGCAGGACTGGAGAGGAGAGAGAAGACAGCGGTAAAAAGGAAGAAGGGTCTCGATGAAGTAATCCTAACCCAGATCTAAAAGTAATGCTCACCCCACCCGGTGGAAACTATTCATTACATCTCTCTCTCTCTCTCTCTCTCTCTCTCTCTCTCTCTCTCTCTCTCTCTCTCCTCGTTTATTTTATAAAAACGATTGAACAAGGACATTTTTCTTCCTTCTCCAATCCTGCAACAACTCCTGACCCCATTTTCCACCCTTCCCATAATCACAAACCGTAGGATTTATTTCGCCAGGTTTTATTAAACCTCAGATCGCCATCACCCTCCTCCAATCCCTCCGCGAAAAAAAAAAGCGTATAAATAAATGAAAAACCCTCTTCTTCCCCCGCTTAGAACTATATCATCCGGCCAACCTTTCCCACCTGCGTTTTCTTTCCCGCCTCCTTGTATCGACTAAAGCTGTGGATTGCATCAGTACCTATTCTTTTGCCAGAGATTTTTTTTAAATTGTACCTATCTTAAACCATAAGCAATTCTAAGAGCTCTCTCTCCTCTCTCGTCTCTCTCTCGTCTCTCTCTCTCTCTACACACACACACGCACACACACATATATATATGTGTATATATATATATATATATATATATATATATATATATATATATATATATATACATATATATAAAGTCAATGTCAATGGCACTATTCGCAGATACTATCTACTTATTGAGACTCTGAATCAATCTGTACTTCTTTTTCTGTTCTGGCAAGCTTCTCGGGAATAAGGAAAAATTGTCTTTCTTTTCCTAGTCCACGGACCGTTTTCCCACCTCTATTGGCGGCGCCATCAGGACAGGATTACAAATCCAAATATAAGTGTTTTATGATTGCATGCTGACGTTTGAATTTAAAAAATGACGTCATTGAGGAGTTTTATTTCTTTTGGTCGGCAGGTCTTATTTTCTCACTGGCTGTCGGCAGTATGGGCATTATGGGCACGGGCAAGGGTCGATAATCATGATTTGCTCTGTTGCTTGTTGTCTTCCTTCGGATTCCAATGGATGTTCTGAGGTCCGTGTTCCTCTGAATATTTAACGGAGGCGGTTGTTGATTTACTCACAGCAATCTGTGGAACTGGGCTTTTCTATGCACAATCTCTGTGCTTTCTAATCATTCTTCTAGTGTCACCTAACAGACGTGGTTGTCTACGTAAGCCAACACTAGAAGAGCACCAGAAATGCCCATGCAGCCACCCAAACAGCCAGCTAGAGGATTACCCGACCTGCCAACCAATAGAAATTCAACACCCGAATGACATAACGTTTGAAATTCAAATGTCCGCATGTAGTAATAAAAACTTAGCATGCTGATATATAACCCGGTCCTGATGACGCCGCCGAGAGAAGTGGAGAAGCAGTCCTTTGACTAGAAAAAGAAAAAGTAAATGGAGAGAACCTATAATGATTTGTCCTTATTCCCGAGAAACTTGCCAGAAGAGAAAGAGAAGTATAGACTGATTCAAAGTCTTGATAAAAAGATATTATTATTATTCAGAAGACGGAACCTATTCACATGGAACATGCCCACAGAGGCCACTTGACTTGAAATGCAAGCTTCCAAAGAATATGGTGTTCATAAGGAAGAAGTGAGAGGAGGTAAAGGGAAATACAGAAAGATGAGATCTCACTTATTAAAAATGAAAAAATTACTAAATTAACAAATAGGTAAAAATGTATCAAAATTCAAGGGGAATAGTTTTAGGTAATAATGCACTAATCCTCTGGGAGGCGGTTCCAGAGTCTAACGGGTGAGGAATAAAGGACCTCTGGAGCTGAGAAGTTCGACAGCAAGGCACATTTACTGCATGTTGTTGCTTCTGTTCAGAGAATCTGGGCGCCCTCGGCAGATAATGGGTATCTGGGTATCAGAGATTAATTGCGAAAGATCTCTTAAAATACAACTTATAAAGAAGTTACAGAGAGACCATCCGTTCATGGTTCGTTATAACTACTATTAGAGTATTCCAGTAAAGGGAGTACAAATAACCTAAAACGGGCTGCATGATTTTATCAGTGTTATAAATACATGAGGGCTTACGAAGAATAATTAACTTCCGTGCACCATTTGTTGAAACTTTCATTTAAATATTTCCCAAAAGTTGGATGTGAGACAAAGGTTACACCTAGTATAGATAAAGCTTCAGACTCGTTCGGCAAAGTTCCATCCACCTGAACAGGAGGAGAGGGTGAGAAATCTGTACAAGATCTGCTGATCAATAGAGTTTTCGTTTTACTGGAGGACAGCCTCATACCCTACGACTGAGGGTGAGGGCAGCTTCATTTCTCCAAAGTGGAGACTTTACTACAGACCTCAAGTGTTGCATCATCGGCATACCGAACAATCTTGTTTTCCAGGCCAACAACCAAGTCACTTGTATACACTAAAAATAACAGTGGACCAAGAACATTGCCCTGTGGAACTCCAGACACAATAGGTCTTGGTTCACTAAAGATCCCATACACAGCAACTCGCTAATGCCTACCAGTAAGGATAAGCTGAATCAATCTTTAAGCATATCCACCCATTCTGAGATTTTGAAGTTTATAAAATAAGTACCTTATAATTTATCAAATCAAAAGCAGCACTAAAGTCTATCAGAATTACCCTTATCAAGGTTCCCTTGCATTGGCAAGTCAAGTCTAAAAGAACTTCACAAGTACCTAGCTGCTTCCTATATGCATACTGACCATCAGCTAACAATGCTTTAGATTCAACATACTTATATAGTGGCTCAAAAATAAGTTTTTCAGCAACTTTGAAGAGCACAAGGGGAATAAAGATTGGCCTGTAATTACTGGAGTCTGCAGATATGCCACTCTTTGGAATCTTTGGAACAGGCACTGCATTACTTAGCTTGCGTTTATCCTCAAAGATACTACGTCGGCATAAAATCTATAGAATCTACTAAACTTGAGAGACAACAAGCTAGAACCCTTTTTTTTAAAAAAAAAAAAAAAAAAAAAAAAATGATCCAGAATTTTCTTAACATCCCTCAAGCTAAATACAAATTTTGTTTGAAGAGGTTCAGTATGACACGTATCAGGGTGAGGGACATCCTCTTCAGATTGCTTAGCTTCAAAAGTTTGATGAAACAGTTCTGCCTTATCCCTAGAGCCAGTGACCAATCTATCTATCATCATCTGTTAGTAGTGGTGGAATGGAAGACGAGCCTGACCAAAAGATAGATAATGACATTTTGGTCCACCACAGATGAAGCTCAGTAATTCCTTCAAGTTTCCTCCTCAAGGAATTACTGTAATTTCTCACGTCTGAATGATAAGTTCTATTCGCAGCACGGCGAGACTCAATAAAATTGGTGTCATTTTCATTTGAACGAGTTCGTCTCCATGTATTGAATTTGGTCTGTTTGTAGTGGTAGGCTCGTCTACATGTATCATCAAACCAATGCTCGTCATTTGTCCTAAATTTGATGACCTTTCTAGGGACATATCTTATTAAAATAGCCATCAGCATTTCATTTAACCTCTTGGGAGCAGGATCTAATACCCTAATACCTCATCTGAAATATTAAATGCCTGACAATCTTCAATAATGCGATCCCAATTGGCTTTGGATTCCAACTAGACTGCTCTTCCAATAGAGGAATTAAGGAATATTCTGATTGACAAATATGTCCAAATCGATGGCGCAATGATCAGAAGTGCTTATATATTCAAAGAACTTCAAAATAGTTACATCTGCCCTTATGAGGTCTAATCTATTACTAGAAATGTGCGTGGGTTCCTCAATTACCTGGACAAAATCTGCAAAGAATGCCATCGACTTCAATAGAAATGGCATAAGAGAAAAAAATGTCCAAATAGTGTATGTATATGTGTGTATATATATATATATCTTATATATATATATATATATCTATTATATTATATAATATATATGTGTGTGTATGTGTGTGTGTATGTATATATATATATATATATATATATATATATATATATATATATATATATATATATATATATATATAGTCGTAAAGCTGGAGGAAGGAATGAAAGGAGTTGACCGAGCGCTTTCGTGTATTTTTCACACCTCTTCAGGGTCAAGTGATACAAAAATTCATTATTCGTTACAAAGACACCTCTGTGGCAGCAATACATAAACCTAAAAACTATCGTACTACTATTTAAAAAACTAATTGTCTAAAAATGTTATTTACAAGTAGTTTCATCCAGTTTGTACATCCCGGACTGCTGTTGATCAATTCTACGCGATTTTTTCTTTATTATACATGATTCAACAATATTTCGTTTTATGATGTCTTTACAGAACATGATCTCTTTTGCTTCTTTTCCATTCATAGTGTGGTTGCATTCATTATTCATATGTTGAAACAAGCTGCTTGCATTATTCCCTGTTCTAACATTATATTTATGCTGTTTTAATCTTGTTTCGAGATCCTTTCCACTTTGTCCCACGTACATTTTCTTGCACTGATTGCAAGGGATCTCATATATGCAGCCACTCTTCTGTAGAGGGGAATTCCTGATTAACAAATAAGTACATATTTCCTTAAAAATGACATTAACATTAAATGGTTTCAACAGCCCAGGGATGGCCATAAACTGGTTACAGTACGGTAAAACAAGGAGGTTTTTCATATTAAAATCACTCTTACGACTAACTTCATAAAATGTTTTTCTTGCTTTACAAAAAGCCCTGTCAATAAAATCACAAGGGTATCTAAGGTTTGTTGCAATGTCTCGGACCTTCTGAAGCTCAGCTTCGAGGAAGTCAGGGCAACTGACCCGCAGTGCCCTTAAAAACATAGACGAAAATACCATCATCTTCGTTCTCGGATGATGGTTAGAATAAAAATGTATGAGGAATCTACATTTGTAGACTTCCTGTACACAGAAAATTTAAAATTTCTATTCATTCCTCACAAAAATTTAAAAATCTAAAAACGCCAACTTGTTATCTACTTCAGTTTCCAAGGTAAATTTTATAGAAGGTTACTAGGGTATTATGCTGTTAGGAAGCTCTCTTCATTTTTGTCAACAGGCCAAGCACAAAATATATCATCAACGTACCTGACCCATAGGATACCTTTAGGAAGTATCCTTGGTAAGTACTTACTCTCAAAAAACTCCATGTAAAGGTTACTAAGTAATGGAGATAATGGATTGCCCATTGCCATGCCAAACTTTTGTTCATAATATCTTTCTCCAAACATAAATTTACAACCTCTAACACACAATTCTATCAGCTTAATCATAGAAGGCCTGTCCAAAGAGAAAGTGTATTTTTCCATTTCTTCCTTCATAAATTCAAGAATTCTTACGCTCTTGCATGGAGGAACAGGTCATTCCGAACGTCACTTACAAACAGAAGACTTAACAACCTTAAATAGTGAGCTACCCACTCTGCCGTGTGCCAAGAGGAAATCATAAGTAGTCGCCAGGGCGATCAATTTGTCCCATTCGCTTTAAGCAAGAATTCAGTACCTTAGAGAGAGAGAGAGAGAGAGAGAGAGAGAGAGAGAGAGAGAGAGAGAGAGAGAGAGAGAGAGATTGCTTCTCAATGAGTTTTTTCAAGAAGTGAAAGAGAACAAATTTAATACTGTGCTTTAGAGAGAGAGAGAGAGAGAGAGAGAGAGAGAGAGAGAGAGAGAGAGAGAGAGAGAGATTGACTTCTCGATGAGTTTTTTTCAAGAAGTGAAAGAGAAAAAAACACTTAATACTGTGCTTGAGAGAGAGAGAGAGAGAGAGAGAGAGAGAGAAGAGAGATTGCATCTGAGTTTTTTCATGTAGTGAAAGAGAAAAAAAAACATTAAATACTGTGCTTTAGAGAGAGAGAGAGAGAGAGAGAGAGAGAGAGAGAGAGAGAGAGAAAGTCCATACAACGAGACCTCCGACTGGGCTAACACCGGAAACATTTGATTTATCAGCGGTACAGACATGACGTTTAGTCCCAAGACCACCCACAATAATGGCTGATCCACTACAATAGGAAGAAAAAAAAAACTTAAAAAGTACGATAGAACTTATTATCTTATATATTTCTTCCCGTGACAGCAATTTTCAGCGTTAATTCAACTCTATCGTATCTTTTTAATCTTTTTGCTTTGAAAATTACTTTCATCTTTATAGCGTTAACACTCGCAAACCCTGTCATTTCCGGCTATTATATAATGACTGAAGGGATAATTGTCATAAACGTTAACTTTTTTTTTTCTTTTAATTCTGAGGTGGGTGCACCCACTTCATGAACGATCACACTGACAGCTAATGATTACTACCCAATGTAAGCTAAAAATTATATTAATATATAAAAACATTAAATGTATCTGCGACAAAATTTATGGAGCCGTGGGCTAAAACTATTCATGTAAAGCCTTTTGATCGGAATTGGCTCGTTACCTCCAATATATTTGATCAGTAAATTTATTACTCAGTTTTTCTCATATAATAATAATAATAATAATAATAATAATAATAATAATAATAATAATAATAATAAAAATAAAGATACTCACAATCCACGTGGGAGTATCTTGACAAAGGAAAGAATATTTACCATTTGTACACTGAGGAAAAAAAAAAAAAAAAAGACTGGTGATGAACAACCAATTGTAATTTACGAAGGACCATACACGGGTAAAACAAGGATGTTTCACAGAATATGAAAAAAAGAGCGGGAGGGGGAGGTGGTCTTCCGATGTCCATAGCGTTATCACTACCACATCATTCAATTTGGAGGAAATCCAATACAGAACTAACTTCCGATTTGTAGTGTCTGTAATAGACAAAGAAACAAATAAACAGCGGGAGTTCACCGTTTGACAGAGTACAATAAACTGGGGGGGAAATTATCGTCAGCAGAGTATTCGCAAAGTTCACCCAGTCATGGCTACGCAAACAAGATCAACTTCCTATTTCAAGTTCGTAATGCATCATTATCTACTATCATTGCTTTCATAATTTATTCTGGAAGTGAAGCCAATTTTCTTGTTTATAAAGAGGAAAATTGGTAGAGAGAGAGAGAGAGAGAGAGAGAGAGAGAGAGAGAGAGAGAGAGAGAGAGAGAGAGAGAGAGAGCTGGGAAGAACGGAAGCCGTGGGTACTTCCATACTTTTATTGTAGAAGAGAAGAACAATGTACGAACACGAAAATCCTCCTATTAATTTCAACAACTAAGACTAAAACTAAACGAGTAGACAAGAAAACGGGAGATAATTAAAAATAAGTTCCAAATTGTTGGATGAGAGAGATGAGGAGGGAGGGAGGAGGTGAACGGATATGGAGTTCCTAAGGTTGCAGATGACTTCATTCCGAGTTTAAGGGTCAGCGCCTTTCCAGCCTTTGTTCCAGGCCGTCTACGCCGCGCTCTTGCCTCACGCTCCACCAAATTATCGTCATTATCGCCTTCATCTCCTCCTCTTGCCCTACAACAACGGCAACTTCACTATCACCACCACCACGACCGCTATGACTATCATCATCATCATCGTCACCATCCATAGGTTTCCCGCTGAGCACATGCTTACACTCATATACGTAAAAAAAAGCGTCAATTATATAACCACTATCACTATCAGCTTCACTAGGTCTTCAACGCACGTTCCTCTCCCCACCTTGACAAGACCTCAGGCTAAGTTGTTAAAAAAAAAAATAAAAAAAAAGGGAGGGAGGGGAGAGGGGTTAGAAAGGTGCCCTCCTAAAATGAAGACATTTGTGGTCTACACCCAGCAGTCTGGGAACCATCCATTACCATAAAGATTTGAAGAAAGAAATTTGCAAGTCGCATTTTTGGGTTGAATAGTCGCTTACAAAGAAAAGAAAAAAATGAAAGGGGGGGGGGGGGGGGGGGGGGGGGGTAAAGTATCTCCTATAAAATACAGAATATTACGCCATAATTACATATGCCAAAATTCAAAAACCCAAATTGTAATGGCAAAAAATATTTACTTTGCAGTACTGGCTATCTTGACCAAAACCGAAAAAACCGACAGGAATCAAAACTGTTAAGCAAGACACCAAATACCGTGAATTTTACAGAAAAAAATGGAATTACTACGATCACGTCAGCAGAAAAAGGTGCAGATCATTCAATTATGGGAATGGAGAAACATTAATTACATCTAAATCTGTGATATGTAAATCTCTCAAATCGAAAATCACGGAGAAAAAAAAAAACTGATTACACTCGAAAATGAGACGCTCATTTTTAGTAACGGTTAAACGTGAAATTCTTATATTCAATATTTCATAATTCTAAAATGTATACTCCGTCAGTGGCAATTTCTTTGTTGCTTTCTACAACATCTTTTTTTTTTTATACGTATAGGGAAACATAAATTACCAGATCGATAATAAAGGATTTCAAAGGTTGAAAATTACTTTGGACAACTGTCACAGCAGGTCAAAATGAAAACAGGTAATGAGTATAGCCACGTTCTGAACGAATGACTGGCCATTTTTTCGTGGGAATCAGATAGAGACGTTTCCTTGAACTGACGAACCTCAGCCAACAAACAACTCCACGAAAAATGAATCAGTCGGTATTTGAAGAATTTCCGTCTAGCGTTATCTTAACGTACGTCAGACGCAACATAAAAAAGGCCCTTAGAGTATTTACATTATGGACATTAATCGCAAAAAGAAAAACAAAATCTGTCGGTGACTTTTTTTTTAAAGTACTGGCAAAATAAACGATAATTACATAATCCGCACCATCTCGAAGTAATCACGCTTCCAACATTGCGTCCTTGGGGAGGGCTAGCCATAATCATACAACTGAAAAGGGATGAATTTACCTGATGAACTGGAAACTGTATCAACCAGTCTAGTAGCCCTCCGCTCTTGAACCCGTACAGCAACAACACCAAGTTTCAGCTGTTCCACTCGTCATTCAATGCAACTGCCAAGACCAGCCATTTGGAAAGAACTCGCAGGACATCTGGTCAGTATCTCCAGAACCGGGTGACCGCAGAAATTAACGTTCTCAGTCCCTTTGGTCGCCTAAATCCACTTTGGGTCGCAGTCTCGATAACACCCTGAAAACCACACTCCCTTTCACCGAACCTACTGGAGGAGCCCCAAGCCCCTCCAAACGATGAACGACTTACTGTGTCGTTGCCTACTGTAATTACCAAATCTATATACCACTTTATTCTTACACGCTCAAGTTCGATATGATGATTATCTTCTCAAAAAATTCTTTTTACAATCCTTTAATTCTGGTTTCAAAAAGGGAAAGAAGAAACATGTATTAAGATGAAACGAACCGGACCACGGCGATCCTAGAATTAAAAGTTGAAATGGCTTGCAATGAACAAAATGACGATGCTTATCTACGAATGCTATCGATGAAAAATTTTCGGGTGAACATACCGTCCTGAGATGATGAATTCATTCAATATCTGAAATTTAAATATGAACTACTAAATATTGAGAGATTATCTGATAAACAACAGAATCAAATATTGAGACTATCCGATAAACAACGGAACCATTTTTTCTATTGTCAACGTCAAACTACGCATATGAAAGATAATATTGATGACATTCACTAGCTAAACAATGACCCAAATTCTGCCGCAAAGAAGGCTGACGGGACATCTACGCCTAGCTCATAAATAAGAGAATACTCCAAAGCATTCACATTTAGTCTAACAGGCCTCTCTATACACATGTTCCGGGGACACTTTTCAATACACTTGTGTTGGAGATTCTCCAAGTAATGGGACACTTCGTTGTTGAACATTTGTCTTCCATGTCTATAATCACCCCATTAAATTCCGGTAAAAAGCTATTTAAGGCCATAAACTTAGCCAATGATGCTCATTATGGTCACGCACCGCGATCGGAGGAGGAGGGGGAGGAGGAGTGCGACTCAGGATGGAGGGGGAGACAAAACGCCACGAAAAAGAAAATTAATTTGCCGCACACGAAAAAGAATGAAATACGTAAACGCGAATGATGGCAAAGCATACGAGCAGTGGAGGAATCTTCTTTCATTGTAACCTGTCTGACGTCACATTTTGCATGGAAACGGCAAAAACGTAGAAAATGACATGGAAGATGTCAATCAAACAATGACTTGTGGACCGCAGGCGTACGAAAGATAGGATACAAAATACGGTAGATTAAAAAAAAAAAAACCTATATCAAACCAAACCTTACAGCTACTGCACTTCAAGTATACGGAACTAAAAGGAATAAGAATACAAACTGCACCAGGATAAACCAATACTCTGGCGCTGTACGAAAACGACAGATACTATAGAATACAAAATACATCGCATCATACAACTAATGTACTTCGGAACTACACACAAACTACATCGCACTATACAAACATTTTGACACTTCCCCCAAAATCATTTACAAATAACAGTGTTGAAATTCATTCTAGCGCTGACAAATGGGCTCACGGGTGTGACGAAAATGCCAATTAAGCCCTAAAGGCTTAACAAAAGCAGTAAAGAGAGGTAGTAAAAAAATAATAACGTATGTGATGTCGCCATAAATTCTCCCTGATTCTATCATTAACCATTACTACTACCACCACCACCACTACTACTACTGTAGCTACTAACATCTGCAACAGCTACGAAACTCCTTTGATGGAAATACACATATTCAGAGAGCAATGACGAAATATATTCTGCATTTTTTTTTTGTATAATGCGCCGTAATGACATTTACTGGGCGCAGTACTTACTTTTAGAAATTACTGTACATAGTATCCGTACTTTCTCAGGGCACGTGCAAAACTATTGCGGAAATGTTTGCCGCACAAACTCTAAGGTTACGCCGTCCTATTAGCTATTTTAGGGGAACACAATACATATAGTGGGGATTTGCAAAACAAAATACATTCATGATAACACCAGCAACGTAATAGTAGTAGTAGTAGTAGTAGTAGTAGTAGTAGTAGTAGTAGTAGTAGTAGCAGCGCCAGGA
>NC_087202.1:24821089-24833589 GCF_015104395.2 Macrobrachium nipponense | reverse complement strand
CAATCCATCTATCGCTAATGTAACGTATGTATGTATGTATTATTGTATAATATATTCATCATCATTGATAATACTGAGAACACAGCCTTTTTATAGTACCACACTGTGAACTCCATTTCATCATGTTAGCTACCCAACTGCTACTATCTGATGTGTACTACAGCTATTATCATTTGAGATTGGCAGTTTATTTTTCCTCTTTACCTACTTTTTACTATTACCTTACCGGTATTCTACTACATAGTATTACATTTATATATTGCCTCAAGTTAAGACTAATGTATTTAATCCAAATTACCAACATTTGCGTATACTACTCAGTCTTTCTTTTCATCAACATTTAACCATCTTTTTGCACTGCACTGTACCTGCTTGGACATCCGAACACGACCCTTGAGGTGAAGTATATTACTATCATTATTATTTTCATTATCACATCATAATCGTTTCGTTTTGATGACTTCCCTGCCAGCCATAATTCGCTCCTTTGGTCGGTTTGAAGTTTCTCTCCAGGAACTTCAGTTGTGAATAGCATCATCTCCTAATCTCTTCCTATATACCTTTACTAACAAGGTCAAGTACAACCCATTGTTATTACAGCTCATACAATCAAGCCACCGATATAGCTTCCCAAAACCCGGTTGCTGGTTGTATCCTGAAGCATATTCTCTCTCTCTCTCTCTCTCTCTCTCTCTCTCTCTCTCTCTCTGTGTATGTCTGTCTGTCTGTCTGTCTGTCTCTCACACACACACACATCACCATTCCCCATCCATTACGGCAATATCACTATCTCCCCTCCTCGCAAAACTCTCTCTCTCTCTCTCTCTCTCTCTCTCTCTCTCTCTCTCTCTCTCTCTCTCTTAAAGCGTCTTCCTACCGTTCTCCCCTATCCCCGTGAATAACTGGGAGCAAAGATAGAAAACTTCCCCGTCTCCCTTCCACTTCCACGGGAACACCGAAACGATATAGATTCCCACCCTCAAAAAAAAAAAATAAAATAAAAAATAAATAAATAAATTAAGTAAATAAATAAATTGTACATTACTTTCGCATCTCTCCTTCCTTTGGAAAGTGACTGAGTGAACAGGAAGGCCGTCGTTTCGCGGATGAAGATTCCGAACTCTTTTGGCAAAAAAGGGGTTAATAGTGGAGATCGGAGGGCACGGTGGGGGTGTTGTATCTTTACTAATGATCCACACAATGCCCAGATTATGTCTGGGGATTACCCGGATCAGAAACTGCACGCGGTGGGAGTTAGGGAAGAGGGTTTCCTGGCACACTTTTATCGTATTCTGAACTATAAATAAATGCAGCTATTCTTTACAGGTGGATAAAATGATGGAAGGGCCATTTCGAGGGATTTTGCCACTGCTAACTGAGGAAAAGATGCACTCGGTACACGTTCAAACATACAATACTAATATATATATATATATATATATATATATATATATATATATATATATATATATATATATAGAGAGAGAGAGAGAGAGAGAGAGAGAGAGAGAGAGAATCCGTTTCCTTTAAAAATGTGGCTCCAAGAATAACAAGACACTGGTCACTTCCATAGTCATACTTAAGCGCTGATACGAGAGAGAGAGAGAGAGAGAGAGAGAGAGAGAGAGAGAGGAGCAGTGAAACAGCAATGCTACTCTCGCCTTCCAACGCCATATCCATACCCATACCCATACCCAGATACCAACCTCTAACCATACCCATACCCAAGGGGTTAATATTGTCAGCACCTCCATTGTCGCATCCTGTCATTCGGCGACTGGGCAACAGCTATCACTCCGATCAACACAACCGGGCCACTAGCTAACTATCTGTCTATCTATCAAATATCACCAACCATAACAATGATAAAAAAAATAGGAATATACTTTTTTTTCATCTCTTGGCCACATAAATAATACCTAACCCAAAATTTGCATTTAAACGCACAGTTATTAAGGCAGTCAACGCACTTCCGTCTCTGCCTTTCCATGAAAATAAAACCAACATATCCAGTACCATCATGTTTATTAGAGCAAAACGTAACTTAAATAAAACATAACTAAAACTCAAGTCTGTTTACAATCGAAGCAAGTTATTTTAGATTTTTATTTAGTTTTCGTCATAAACGGAGATGCAAACATTTGTCACTATGCTCTATAAGGCTTACAGTTTTTAATTGTCATCTACCAACTAAGTAAACAATAATGTGTGTGTGTGTAAGAGAGAGAGAGAGAGAGAGAGAGAGAGAGAGAGAGAGAGAGAGAGAGAGAGAGAGAGAGAGAGAGAGAGGAAAAAATGTACTATAACAGCTGGGTTATAATAATTTACCTCTCAGCAAAAGCCTATATACTTGTTATAAGAGCGCAAAACAAAGAGACCAAAAGGCTACAAGTAAAATGACGAAGACCCAAAAGTGTTCCGTCATTTTTTCGTCGCTCTGTTAGGAAACGCAGAGCGCACGTGTTGCAATGACGACGATGCCATACACTCTGACAGATTCCAATCAGCCCAGGGTGTGTATAGCGGGGACAGAGTGTCATCCAGTCCAATGAATCACAAAGAAATGGCAGTGACAGTATCTCTTTGTAGGAGCCATATGCCTCTATTAGTGGATAGGGCAAAACGGGAGGGCTAAATTGCAAAATAATCATTGCTGGATTGTGTGTTTTAAGCGTCGCAAATGGATCCCGGCGCTGATGCCGGCCATGCTTTTTCGCTTCCCTTTTCCTGTTAAGTGGAGAGCAGGCAAAGCTTTTGCGTTGCCGCCCCTTTAGTTCGTACTGCTATCCACATACTTTTTTTTTTTATTAATGCATAACAAAACATACACGATTTTTCAAGACGAGATAATACAGAGATGCAATTTTTCCTATGCAAAATACATGCATGACAAGACTTTATTAGCAAAATTACCTAAAATATGATAACCTAAGCCAAAAGGAATCAAGTCATGAAGTATTAAAAAGAATTTAACCTCGTAAATGGCACATTCTTATAGCAATCGAATTCAACTTTTAGCTTTTTTTTTTTTACATAGCGTGTAATGACTTTAAGATACAATAAAAATAAATCATCAAATATTTATAAACACTCAAGCAATGTCAGTTCGAAACACTTCGGCAATATCGTACTTCTATTTATATACCTTTTTGTTATTCTATGCGCAACAGCACTGACACAAGACGAAATTACCCTTTCCACTGAAACTGACAACTGTCTGGTCTCGTTAACACTTGACATATTTAATTCTCATCTGTCAGGATCGTCTCTGTTGGCTGTTGAGAGTCCAGAAAGCCACATCAGCTCCGTTATCCTCTTCAACACGTGACCAGACTTACGAGTTCCCCTAGGATCAGAGTCCGCGCTGGTAGAAGGCCAGGAGCTTAATCTCAACTACCAACCAGTCAAGATGGTACAAATCCCTTTCTCGAGATACTACGACTCTTGATTAGGTCTCGGTGGCTGGAAGGAGCTTAGTTTACTCATTTGATAAAATAAATGTACATCGTATGATCCAGGCCACGGAAAATTCATCTGTCTTTCGGTAGTCTCGGTATAATGATGTATGAGCAGCGGCCCATGAAACTTTCACCAAGGCCGGGTGGTGCCCTAGCCTATATATCGTTGCCAGACGCACGATTATGGCTAACTTTAACCTTAAATAGAATAAAAACTACTGATGCTAGAGGGTTGCAATTTGGTATGCTTGATGATTGGAGGGTGGATTATCAACATATCAATTTGAAGCCCTGTAGCTTCGGTAGTTTTTACGATCTGAAGGTGGACAGCAAAAGTATGGATGGACAGACAAGGCCGGCACAATAGTTTGCTTTTCAGAAAAATAAAAGTTGTTCAAGGTAGGTGGCAAAAAGAGAGAGAGAAAAAAAAAAGCCATATAAAATATCCAAAATTATGTTGAATAGTCAAGAGGTGATAGAACTCAAATATGCTCTTACAAAGCGCGTGCATAATACCAATGTCAAAATATACGCTGAATTTCTTATCATTACTATGTATGACTATTAGAGCTATTATGAAAAACAAAATATCTTAGACCTCCTGCTAACTCAATAATCCGATTATCATGAAACTGATAATATCGATATAAAAATAATCCAAAGCTTCCTACCAGATCAGTCACAGTCTAGATAAAAATAATCCAAAGCTTCCTATTAGATCAGTCACAGTCTAGAAACATATATAAAAATATTAGATATAAAAAAAAATCACCTTTAATCAAGGCTGACTGACGTGAGTTGCTCTTCTTCTCCCGAGGACAAACCCAATGTCATGACCACCTTCCTTTGAAGTCCTCTCCGGGTAAAAACAGCCTTTAAAATATACTCCGACAGTGAAAACTTCAGAGGGAAAACCCCTTTAATTACCTGCTACTCATTAATTCACAGTCTATTAGCCCGGAGTGATTCACAAGAAGTCTCTTTTGATTCGGAAACTTCTAGAATTATTTATGAACAGGAAGAGGAAAAAAGGAGGCTGGGAGGAGGAGGAGGAGGAGGAGGAGGAGGAGGAGGAGAGGAGAACACTCAGGAAGGGAGAGTAACATCAAAGAGCGAACGAAGCTGAAAGCATCTTGATTAGTGTTATCGTTCGATAAGAGAGATAAGAATTCGGGTTCAAGAAGCGTGAAGAAGATAATAATAATAATAATAATAATAATAATTAATAATAATTAATAATAATTAATAATAATAATTAATAATACATAATAATAATAATAATAATAATAAAAAGCTAGAGAGGCTGAAGTAGCTCCAGGACTCATGCAGAAGAGTGTGATCCTAGAAACGGCGCACATAGTTAAAAAAGTGATGGACTCCTAAGGAGGCAGGATGCAACCCGGAACCTCACACTATAAATACCACCCAGTCGAATTGGAGGACTGTGATAGACAAAAAAAATAAAAAATAAAAATAAATAAATAAATAGATAAAATAATATATGGAAAATTTCGTCTTCATAAGCTAAACTATACCAGGTTAAATAATTTTCAAATTATTCAGAGTAATAATAGCAATAAGAATAATAATAATCTATGGCAAATTTCTTCTTGCTCAGATAATCTACACTTAATCAAATTATTCCAGTTATTCTCAGAAATATCGAGCAATATAATAATAATAATAATAATAATAATAATAATAATAATAATAATAATAATAATAATAATAATAATAATTACATCCATACCAACAATTCCTTTTCTCTAAAGATTAATCATATTTAGTTAAACTACTCCAAGAAATAATAATAATAATAATAATAATAACAATAATAACAAGAGCTCTTGCGTACTGACATCTTTTTTCCCAGGGCTAAATCAAGGTAACTCCAATTATTGCAAGGGGACACTCCACACGAAACTCATCACGAAGGAGTTGGTGTCCAGTAGCACAATTGGAGCAATTTGTCCTCGTCGTCCTTCATCAGTTGTCGATAGCAATTAATAAGGGATCCCGATATCGACAATGATTTGTTTTGCAACAATTTCCTGTGACGGTCGGTGTCAGCTCGTCCCGAGTGCAAAATTCAACGCTGGTTCGTCATCCATTTTTCCCCCCGAGTTTATTTCGTTGTAATCTCTTACACACACACACAAACAGACACACACACACTCTCTCTCTCTCTCTCTCTCTCTCTCTCTCTCTCTCTCTCTCTCTCTCTCTCTCTGTAAGACATATTTTAGGTCCATTATCAAAACTGTAACAGAAATACTTCATTTTTATTTTTTCACACGTTTTATACGCCGTATATCAAGGATAATTTGGGCATTTAAAATCCGACAAGAAAACGTTCATTTATGTTAATATATAATGTACAATATATAACATACATACATATGTATTATGTATGTATGTCTGTACGTATATATAGTATTCTGTGCATGAATTGTTAATAAGCGCATTTGTATTATATGGAGAGGAAATGAAAATCTGCCATGTGATAGTTTTTCATCTACCTCATTGGTAAACAATTCCTTTTTTTTTTCTTTTTTAGCTGCTTCAACTTGGATACGTCGGTATAAGAATGCAAATGGATAAAATCAATACAGATCTAGGGATCAGCATACCAGATCTAGGAGTCAACATATCAGCAGACCGCTGACACTGAGGTGAGATTCGCCAAGAGTCATAACTAATGAACAGTATCAGTAAATATTGTGACTAAGAAAGGCAGAATAAAACCAAAGGGCAAATAATGAGGCCCATTGCAAGTTTAATTTCCAGCAAACTTCGTTACCTAGGATATGGATCCTATAAATGTAAACCATCAATATACAAACAATTAACAACAAATACATAATTAATTTTCAGTTTCAGTTTCATTGAAGTTTGGAAAATGTGAGGAGAACGAGAAACCAAATGAATTTCAACTATAGGTAGAAGGGTAAACATTTACACGAACTATTAATTAACTAAAAAGCTGACAATGCCTCCGTGATTGCATTTATATCCGTTGCCCTCACAAACATCATAATGTCAAAGTGTACTTCTGTAAAACTAGGAGAGAGAGAGAGAGAGAAGAAGGAGAGAGACGAGAGAGAGAGAGACTGGAGAGATTTGAGAGGAAAAGAGAAGAGAGATTTTTTTTTCGAGAGTGAGGAATTTCACATTGGAGGAAACATGTCGCTTATATTTCTAATTAACTTGAGTTACAGACGATAGTTTGTGGACGTGTACCTTGAAGCGAAAGTAACCAGCTTTTTCCAAAGAGTAAACAAAATGTAAAATTGCAAAATGAAGGGAGAGGAAGAATTATGAGGAAGAGGAGGAGGAGGAGGCAATAATACCTCGTCGCAGCATCCCTATTCATACCGACTCGAGATAAGACTTGTCGTCCATCAACTTGCATTTACCATCCTCTACCACCCGCTTCCCCCTACCCATAACCAACCCCCCAACCCCCCACCGGCCCTTAGCGCCACTTGCATCGACACAGTCACTACACGCACACACACACACAGACACAAACATCAAAGCAACTCACACCAACTAACAATCTCACCTCCTCGTTACTACGTCTCCAGATGAAATGCTTTCCGAGTGAGACACACACACACACACACACACACACACACACACGCACATACACAAAGTCTCTTTCAATGGGTATGAATCCTCCTTTCAATGTTAAGGAGATTTACCGGGCCATATCGTCATTCTGGGAACACGATGGTAGAAAAGGGGTGAATTATACCAGAAAGTTTTAAAATGAGCAAATGAAAAGAAATTTTTTTTTTTTTTAGCGAAATTGCTGAGTCTGCATCGTTACGTGCGCGGTCATTGACACCGGATGACTAGATTGCAGTACGATTACAAACGCCATTTATCAACATGGATACCGTGTAACATTTTCAGGAAGCAAAATAATTTCCCATTATATATTTATCAACTGTAAACGAAAAGAAAAAGGGGAGGAAGAAAAACTATACACACAAACACACTTTCCTGACTCTCTTCGGGAACGAAGGCCGGTCTCTCAAATGACATGCTGATGACCTACCAACTAACCTGTGTGGGTCAATTGGTAGCGCCCTGACCTGTCATTTGGGACACCAGGATTCGATCCCGAAGTAAGCCAAAAAATATATTTTCTGTGAAATACTTGCTCATGTGTTGTCTATTTCCATACATATAAGCATACATTCTATACTTTGAAAGTAGTTTGTATTCTGGTTTGTATGGTGTTTTTACGTTGCATGGAACCAGTGGTTATTCAGCAACGGGACCAACGGCTTTACGTGACTTCCGAACCACGTCGAAAGTGAACTTCTATCACCAGAAATACACATCTCTAACACCTCAGAATGCCCGAGAATCGAACTCGCAGCCATTGAGGTGGCAGGTCAGGACCATACCGATCACGCCACATTAGTTACACCGCATTTCAGCAACAAGAAATCAAATAAAAATCACAGACAGCTAAATGTAACAAAACCTGATAAAACTGCACATAAATCTTTTCCTGTCAGTTGAAGAAAAAGATACGAACGATACACTACACTTACGAATGAATGATCACATAATCACAGGCATTTATCAAGCACGTTTAACTACTCATTTCCCAGTTTTCAAACGAGATAATTGCTCCCATTCACCAAAATGTACTTCTGTACCTCATTCTCAAGAGAATGATGGATCGCTTCCGCACTGTTATCGTCAGACTTGTACACCCCGAGACCTACTACCCCAAGGAGGTTCCCTAAGGAGGTTCCCCAAGGAGGTTAGGTTGAACCTCCTGCCCCCCCATCCTTCCAGACGCAAAAAGCACCAAGTCGGTCCTGGGTACCGAAACCACCGCCACCTATTATGGTTTTTCTGGGTACGACGAAGACCCCGAGGATATCTTTCTACGCCGTGAAATGTGTAATCATCTCTGGGGATAGCCGAGCCAACTCAAGAAATCACTGAGGCTTAAATTTTCTTTTATAAATCGCAATGGTTGGGAGTGAGATTTAGAAAAAAAAAAAAATAACGAAAAAAGTAAACCATAAGGAATCATGCTATTCAACGGGTTCTTGGCATGACATGCACTGTAAAATCAATTCTTTCAAGGTATCAAATAATAAATAATAATCCTAATACTAATACTAGTAATATTAACACAGGACCTACATTAGAAGCAGCGGCAAAACCAGTTGTGGTAGAAGCGTCACAGATACCCTGCTAATCATAAATACGACCACATGTGTGCAATAGTAATAATTTACTTGGCACCAGGGCGCAATAACTTTTCGGTGATAATTACCCCGAACTTGGCTTCTAACTCTTCCATGGGGGAAATTCTTGAGCGACATAATTCTCCGAAATGTTCTCATTACCTTCAGCAAGGGAGGAGACCGATGACGGGAGTAGCCGCAAATTCGCCATTATCTTAGCGTCTCGGCAGCCACAACAGGAAAGACGAGATGACGACTTCGTCAGCAGCTCAACCACTTCCTCTCCAGACAATTTCCGCAGGGCGTCATTGCAGTCTGTCTTATATAACTTAGCTTTTGTATTTCTCTACAGAAGCGGTTCTGCCGATCTACTATCTTTTACCATAAAATTAACCAAAAGTAAATTGTCCCATTAATGTATATAACAATGAAACAATTTATTCGAGTTTTACTTTATGGTTATCAATACGGTGTCGATGACCATAACGTTTGTCACGTCAGTCTATATCAATGAATTAATAATTATAATAAAAAGAACCTGAAAAAACTAGATGCTGAAGCAGCTTCAGGACTCATGCAGAAGAGTGTGCTCCTAGTAACAGCGCACATAGTAAGAAAAGTGATGACTCGCAAAGGAGGCAGGATGCAACCCGGGACCCCATACTATAAATACCACCCAGTCGAATAGGATGATTGTGATAGATAAAATAATCAATCAATCAATCAATCAATAATAATAATAGTTATTATTATTATTATTATTATTATTATTATTATTATTATTATTTTATTATTATTATTTTAACATACCTTTCGCTACTGTAACTAAACCTCTTTATTCTCCATACAAGCAAATAACAAAGAAGATATAAACTAAATTATGAAAGAAATCTGTCATAATATGAACCGATATACAAGACGACCCATACTCCATATATCTGAATGCAGTTACTCAGACGATTCGGATGATCCAAGAGCTTCGGATCTCCAGTTGAATCTTTAATCGACCTGATATCCACGAGCATATATCTCTGAATGAGAACGAATGAACTGCAAGCAACAAAAATTTATTGTGAGACTTCAGAAACAACCAAGAATGCATTTCTATTTTTATTCCGTATGCGGGCAACACCTTAAATATATATATACATATATATATATATATATATATATATATATATATATATATATATATATTACCGCACGACACTTTCTTTCACAAATCAACGCCCGTTATTATAGAAAAATACCACAAAACAAATTTACAACCCAAGGTCTCACACACCGTCCACTGGTCCCTTAGTCTCAAAATCAACTTTCATCGACCATCTGTCCCAAACTCCATCCCTCGACCCCGCCCCCAACCCCTTCCCC
The DNA here is from genome assembly GCF_015104395.2 of Macrobrachium nipponense. Taxonomy (NCBI): domain Eukaryota; kingdom Metazoa; phylum Arthropoda; class Malacostraca; order Decapoda; family Palaemonidae; genus Macrobrachium; species Macrobrachium nipponense. Next base: position 24,823,538 of record NC_087202.1, on the reverse strand, counting down.
AAAACACATCAGTCGACCTCTAGACCCAAAACAACCTCAGTCCACCTCCCATCTCAAAACACCTCAAGTCAACCTACTGTCTCAAAACATCCTCAGTTGGCCCCTTTCCCTAAAACACCCCCGTCGAACCCCCTTCCCCAAACCATCCTCAATTGATCCCCCTCCCAAACCATCCACAGTCGACCCCCTCCTCAAAAACCCTCCATCGAACTCCCTTCCCCAAACCATCCTCAATTGATCCCCCTCCCAAACCATCTCACAGTCGACCCCCTCCTGAAATCAACCTCCGTCGATGCAACCTTCCCCAACTACCCCTTTGGCAGTCTCCCATGCCAAAACACCCCTAACGAGCAAGTTTTCGTCGGTGGGAGGGATGTTTAGCTTGAGTGACACCAACACGAAACGCTTATCTTCACCTTCGCCCTCCTCAGTAAAGGTCCCACGAAACACGCAATTCGAATCTCCTGGTTGCCGTTGCAAGTCATTCGTTTCCATCAGTAACTCGCAAATCCTCTTCTTTTTTTTTTTACTTGGTTCCAAACCGCATAACTTAAGAGCACAAGAAAACTACCCAATATCATTCAAACTTAGAAGTTGAAGCAGGATACAAAAATGAAAACTAAGCATTACTTTAGCTTATGCATTATCAATACATTTATTTTCAAACCAAGAGTCTTCAGCTATTCTTATAACTACACTCACAAGAGCAAACTATATTACAAAAGATGTTTCTTAAACAGGTAATTTATTATTATTGTCTTTTTGTGAAGGGGTCGCTCAGGCAGGTAATACTATATCTACTAGGTATATACTACATGCCTGTCTCCTACAAGATGGAAGATTATAAGGCGTTTTGAGGTTTTGAAAGTGTTGGCGAAATTAAATCCCAACAAGACACCTTTGAAGTGACCTTAGCAGACCAGACTATTGCTATAAGTGAAAGGCGGAATTATATAACCAGCTGGCAAAGCCAAGGAACTGGAAGAGACAATTGACAGAGAAACAGAATGATAATGAATCTTGGATGTCAACAGTGCAGGATTTCGACTCACTCAGACCACCTGGATGACAGGGACTGGATGACAGGGAAAGAAGCACCATCCCGAGGAGGACTTGCAGTTGACGAAAAAAAAAAGACGTAATAATGACATATTTTATTATTGACAGATACAAGAGCATGAGGAGAGGACAACTTTCAAGAATGACTCACGTACAAGCAGACTGTCTATATTCCTCTTCATAGGAGTGTACATAATCTATTATTGCACTTGTGGTATCGGTCAGAATCTGGAGTAACGTGGATACTTATTTCATGCATTTATGAGAGAGAGAGAGAGAGAGAGAGAGAGAGAGAGAGAGAGAGAGAGAGAGAGAGAGGGGTCAGAATCTGTAGAAACGTAAATAGTTCATATTTCTTGCACTCATGAGAGAGAGAGAGAGAGAGAGAGAGAGAGAGAGAGAGAGAGAGAGAGAGAGGGGGAGAATCTGGAGAAACGTAAATAGTTCTTATTTCTTGCACTCATGAGAGAGAGAGAGAGAGAGAGAGAGAGAGAGAGAGAGAGAGAGAGGAAATAAGCAAATCCTACACTACTTCCGAGTTATACAGCTTACGAAAACGTCTTCATTTGCATGTAAGACAGACCTAGAGCTATTATCCAACAGCCTAATACTGCACCACTCCCGCTAATGATGCGCATTAACCACCGTATTAATAACGACAGCTGTCGATTACCATAAAAGCAAATGCATAATTCAGAAACGCCCGGCCTTTCCCGCCGCCGCCTAATGATAATCTGGATTGAAATTTTCAGTCTCGAACATTTTCATATTTGAATACAGAGAGATTTATAACCTTGAACTCGAGCTCTTTTCAGACCATATTTAGCTCTCTCTCTCTCTCTCTCTCTCTCTCTCTCTCTCTCTCTCAGATGAATGAAACGCTGATCACTGCACTACCTTTCAAAAATAAGAATTAAATTAAATTGTGTATGAATGAGACTAGCCCCTGAGTTCGATTAAATTTTGTGAATGTGGTCAATGTCTGAGTTCGGTTAGATTAAATTGTATATGCATATGGCCAGTCTCTAAGTTCGAGTAAATTAAATTGTGCATGAAAATGGTCAATCTCTTGAGTGGGATTATATTGCGTATGGATTGAATCTCTGACTTCGATTAAATTAAATTGTGTATGAATATAGACAGTCTCTAAGTTCGATTAAATTAAATTGTGTATGAATATAGTCAATCTCTAAGTTCGATTAAATTAAATTGTGTATGAATATAATCAATATCAGACTTCGATTAAATTGTGTATGAATATGGCCAGTCTCTGAGTTCTAATAATTAAATTGTACGTGAATATAATCAGTCTCTCAGTTCGATTAAATGAAATTGTGTATGGATACGGTCAGTCTCTCAGTTCGATTAAATAAAATTGTGTAGAACTGAA
>NC_087202.1:24808589-24816089 GCF_015104395.2 Macrobrachium nipponense | reverse complement strand
ATATATATATATATATATATATATATATATATGCGTATCTATATTTAGTACATGTCAACAGGCTCAACCGTACGTATAAATTCAGAGGCAGAATAATAAAAATAAATAAAAAAATATTCTGTAAGAGTAGCAAAGCGGAATCTGGAACTCAGCTGACGCTTCTACACTGTTGACGTCAAGGCAAATTTTTTCCAACATCCAAAACCCCCTTCCCCGCTCCCCTCTCAGCCCCTCCTCTCCCCAACCCCTCCCCCTTTTTAACTTTTTTTTTTCACCAACTCACGTCTTTCCTCTTGGGAATAACAAGTTATTCACGTTACCTTACAAGTCCACCGCCAAATATCAGTCCAAACTCACCTGGAAGAAGAGAAAATAGAATGTAAGTTATATGTCAAGGTCACTATTCATTTAAACTGAATATAAGAATATAACAAAAAGCAACAAAAATTATGTGTATTTTTCCAAACCAGGCCAATGTATAAAGAAGAAAAACATTAGTTGTAAGCAACATCTCATTAGCATTACCCTCCAGACACGATGATCAAAATCACACAAGATCGCTGAAAACTGTCTTTTGTTTACAACTAGACACTCGACAGGTTCTTCCATCGTTTACCAACAAACATACGCCGTTCTTGACACATCAAGCTTCAGGATTTGACATAAGCCCTTTCTTTTATCCTTTTTCTCTTTTCCACAATAAGTCAACGCTTTAAGTACAATTTTTTTTCTATTTCCTACAATAAATTATTACTTTTTGCATTCCGGAACGTCTTCTGTCTTGTACTGTCACCAGGATTCCGTAGTTGTTGCAACGTTAGGTTACATAAACCAATGAAATTCCTGTCTTGAACTGGTTTGGTTTTAATATAAATGACTACTATATGCGTAGGTTCTGCATCTGTGTATCATCAATGAAAAAATCAAGCAATGCAAAGTACGAGACAAGCACGAGCGTAAAACTTGCTCGTGTAAACTTACAGCCATAAAAAATTTTATCAGAAAGTAACAGTAATTTAAGCTCACGTATAAACGTCAACGAAAATGACAGAAAACAAGAGTGTAATGTTATGTATTTCATTAAATATCAGTAATAACAACATAAACAATAACACAAAACTACATACACAGGGGAAATAGTGCAAGTTTTCTATCTGTTTGCACAAGAGAAGAAACAAAACGCAACAACACCGAGAAGAAACCACATTCAGACCAACGACGGCCTCTCTATCCAACGTGTTCATCAAGATCAGAAAACTCGACGGAAAATAAAAGAATGGGAGATTAGGCTTAAGTTCCGAAACGAGTCCTGTCAAGATCTAGGGTGAAGTGTTTACCCACGTGACCTATTATGAAGAAAGCCTTTCGGCAGTCCGTCAGACTGGTAAAATCATCTCCGTACTCTGACAGACCCTTCTAACCCTTCACATCTGTCATCATCTCTCAACATTTTCAACATTATTTATTGATTAACTTTCCATTATCATTAACAATAAATACATGGCAAAACAACTATCACACAACTATTACTACGTATTAAAATATGATACATGGTGCTACGTAAAGTTTATATCTTCAACTTGAAATTGGTATTTTGTTGAATAATACTAATTTGTAATCGACTTAAACATAATGCTAACATTATTACACTTTCCAAGAACGTTATGATTAGAAAGATCCAGGCGGATAACCCAACTCAACAATTGCCCTCATTTTTACTCTGGTATTTTCATAACAAATCTATATTACACAGATGTCATTTGTAAAGTGCTTCATTTTTTTGTAATTTGAAATTAAAAGATTAAGTTGATACGTAAATTACAAGGCTATTAGTGGAAACCTGAAATATGCCCATCCCCCAAAAATAAAAAGTTGAAAGAAATGAAAAAAAAAAATTACTGATAACATTTCAGAAGTAAGGAAATCAAACTGATATAAAATGAAATTTACCTGAATGAACGAAGACTATATATAAGGAAACCTAAGAAGCGCTTAAACACCTGCATTCACAAATCTCAAAACGAAAAATATCACTACTGGATAAATTTAAGGAAACTCCACGAATGAAAAAAAAGAATTCTGAAACACACACAAAACAAAATTGACCTTTCTGTAATCAGCACCAACTGTTAGAATTGCTAAGAAACCTCAGCTAACAACCCGATTTTGCCTCGTATATCCTTATTCCACAGAGAAGCATTTAAATATAGTAAATGCAATAAATGTATTATATCATTTCATCTTTCATAACTGACTGAGCGACTGTTAATTAGCTGGTTTTACTTTGGGTTAAGAAGAGGGCCAATTATTTCTCTGGAGGGTTGAGGCCTCCCTCTTTCCATTACACTCTTCTTCCATCGAGAACATACTGGGTCACGGCAATAATTTGCCAGTCCAAGGACGAGAGAGAGAGAGAGAGAGAGAGAGAATCAACATACTTCTAGTTTTTCCTTGACAAACAGACACCCTCTCCGCACATCCACATCCACACAGAACTTGAGCGTCTATATTCGTAAGGTTTATAAACCTTAAAAGTGTGTTTACATTTTCCATCTTGCGCGCGAAGAAACACTGTTAAATACACTCCTACAGAAATGATAATAATAATAATAATAATAATAATAATAATAATTATAATAATAATAATAATAATAATAATAATAATAATAAGAATAATAATTAAGAAGAAGAAGAAAAAGAATAGAAGAAGAAGAAGAAGAAGAAGAAGAAGAAGGAAGATAAATCATAATAAAACGAAAAGCTAACGACGACTCAGTGATAATAATAATAATAAAATAATAATAATAATAATAATAATATAATAAGAAGAAGAAGAAGAAGAAGAAGAAGAAGAAAAGAGAAAAACAATTAACGTTCATAAATGACAATAAAAAGAAAAGAAAAAGGCTACCGACGACTCAAGATTCAGGAGAAGAAAGCAATCAACGTCGATGAATAACAAAAAAAAAAAAAAAAAAAAAAAAAGATAAGCTAACTCCTCCTCCTCCTCCCCCTCTTCCTCCTCCAAGCCGCTACTCTTAACTCACAATCAACAGACGACCTAATATGCCCAAGAACACTTCACGTAAATCTCACGAAGGTTTGCCCTCAACTCCGGGAAGCTCCGATCAAAGGGAACGAGATATTTCTGTTAATTTAAGCGATCAACCCCCTTGGATTAATGTTTAAACAGTGGAAGTGATTCGGCCTTCAGGAAGACGTTCTCATATTGAAAACCTGAGAGAGAGAGAGAGAGAGAGAGAGAGAGAGAGAGAGAGAGAGAGAGAGAGACTTCAGTCCCTAGTTTTATAGTGGACAAAATATACCTCCATCTCATATTTACCCTTTCACATTCAGTTACACCTCAGGTGAGCAAACACTCCTTAATATCAACGACAAACACATCTTTACACCCATCGAATGAAGTGTGTGTGTGTGTGTGTGTGTGTGTGTGTGTGTGTCAGCCATCAGTTCGGGAAGTCACGCCCTAAAGGCTTGATACAATTCTGTTAGTTCGCTCTAAAGGGGAGGCCTATACAGACTGACTGTGATCAGCTGTACCTACCACGAGATGGGCATATCAAATGTTTTGCATACACAGATATCAACGTTTAACTAGACAGGCAAATGAACATTTTTTTTTTACGCCTTTAAAAGATACACTTCAACACGTTTTCATAGAAAATTCACGTTTATCCTTTCTAATATTTTCAAACAATCGGCAGATAGGTATAAGACAGCCTGTGGGTGTTAACAAAATAAAATCCTCGCCCTCGTCAACAGCTGATAGGAACAACTGAAACCAACGTTTGACAATTTCAACAAAGCTAAAATAACTATTAGTATGATTATTCAACGAAGCTAAAATAATAATAATAATAATAATAATAATAATAATAATAATAATAATAATAAAAACACCTTTTTTCTTTCTTTTTTTGTCTATCAGTCTTAATATTCGACAGGGTGGTTTTTATAGTGTGGGGTTCCGGGTTGCATCCTGCCTCCTTAGTAGCCCATCACATTTCTCACTAGAGCACACTCTTCTGCATGAGTCCTGGAGCTTCTTCGAGCTACTTCGGCATCTATAGTCTTTCCAGGCTCATATTCAGGGATCTTGGGATCGTGGCTAGTGTTCGTATGATTATGGGTACAATTTCCACTGGCACATCCCATATCCTTCTCACTTCTATTTTCAAGTCTTGATACTTATCAATCTTTTCTCTCTCTTTCTCTTATTATTATTATTATTATTATTATTATTATTATTATTATTATTATTATTATTATTATTATTATTATTATTATTCAGAAGATGAACACTATTCATATAGAATAAGCTTCCAAAGAATATGGTGCTCAATGCGAAAGAAGTGACAGAAGGTAATGGAAAATACAGAACGAGTTCAGTTATCAGAACCAAGATCAATAAATAAATAAATTAATTAATTAAAAATTAACGTAGATAAATTATCAAAATGCAAGGAGAACTGTATTAACAACGTTGTGAAGAATTAAGAACACCGGAACTGAGAAGTTTGACAGCGAGGCAACTTACTGTGTATATAATATATATATATATATATATATATATCATATAATATATATATATATATATATATATATATATATTGGTGCTGCTGTTCATCGAATCTGGTTGTTTTCGACGGATCAAGGGAATCAGGGATAAATTGTGAATTCAAAAAATCTCTTTAAAAACACAACCTATAAAAAAAATTACAAACAAGATGGTCCAAGTCAAAACTGCTACTATTAGGCAGAAACCTACCACCACGAATCACTCTATCTAAAAGAGATAAATCTCTGGCAGAAACAGACATCCACACCGGAGAACCAGTATTCCAGTGAAGGAAGGACATACGACCTAAAACTGGTTTGCATTGATTTTATCACTGTTATAAATTATACGAGGCCTTACGAACAATAACTATCGTGCGGCATTTGATGAAACTTTCATTAGACGCTTCTACAAAGTAAGATGTGAACCAAAAGTTACACCTAGAATAGTTAAAGCTTCGGAGGAAGTTTCCGACTCATTCAGCATACTATACCCATTTCATTTCAAACAGTAACTACACTGGTCATCATTCTCATTTTACTTTCTATACGGACTAAATATATCTTTAAAAATTGAAAGCATTGATCTGCCTGAAAAAGGGAAACAAATAAATACACACATGCAAGCACGCTTTTATATATATATATATATATATATATATATATATATATATATATATAGTATATATTGTAAAAGGAATCCAGTAACTTTTTTGAAAATGAAAACGAGATCCCTTCGAGACCAATCGCTAGAATCACCTCTCCCCTGAACTTAGGAAAAATCTATTATGCACACTACTTCAAGGTTTACAAGGCCGTCGCACGCAGGATTTGCATTCACATATTAAAAACTGACTATCCTGCATCGATTCACCTACAGGGTAACATTATGCATCAGTGACCCAGATCAAAATTCTGTAAGCACTGACTTTCCGACATACTACTCCCACAGATTCACTTTCCTGAAGTGCTCTTACGATAATGCCATGCACATCATGCATTCTAAAAGCGTTCCATAATACTGGAGCAGGCTTTAGCTTACTACACACAATGTGTACGTATATGTGTATGTATGTATATATAAATACATATACATGAATACGTGTGTGTATGTGTATATATATATATATATATATATATATATATATATATATATATATATATATACATACAGAGAGAGAGAGAGAGAGAGAGAGAGAGAGAGAGAGAGAGAGAGAGAGAGAGAGAGAGAGAGAGAGAATCATAACTTGAAAAACTACGTAGAGTGCTGTCACGGTCATGTGCTGTCACGGTCATGAATCCGAAGTAGCAACTAAAAATTTAGAAGAATCCAAGTTTTTCTTCTACTAAACATACAAAGTAAGTACATTTATGAGAGAGAGAGAGAGAGAGAGAGAGAGAGAGAGAGAGAGAGAGAGAGAGAGAGAGAAGAGAGAGAGAGAGAGAGAGAGTCGACCAATCATTATTCTGAAAAAAAGGAAGATCTAGCTTTAAAAAATTCAAAACCAAATGAAAAATCGCCTTTTGACCTCTGATGGTGAAAGCGAGGGAAGCAAAAAGACAAGAGAAAACTACACTACATATTTTTTGCTTTGCTTCGCGACGATTACAAATTCATGGAAACAATTCTCTGACGCATCTTGTACTCAAAAAGAAAAATTTTCAGAAGTAAAGAAATTCGAATAAATAACAAAACGAACACCTGCAAACTAAAATGGAATCAGCGCAGATGAAAGCGAGAGCTATAGACAAAGGGACAAAAATGAAAAAATGGAAGTAAAGGGAATTAAGAGGAGAGTACAAAAAACCATAAAGAAAAGTACGGACTAGAGGGCACAGCCACCTGGATCAGATCCAATAACAGTGTAAATAAAATGAAGACATTGAAAACAAATTGTTATGGAAGCATGAGAATAAAAAATGAGAAAAAAATACGAAAGATATCGAACGATACGAAATCGGAAAGGATGAAGTATACGAACTTCAATGCAATTAAATTAAGGTCACGGAGAAGGTCAGATAGATATCTACGTTTTAATCAAATGTTCTCGTATTTTCGTTTTTGAAAGGTGCCGTCACTCTCGACATAACCGTGTTATATTACAGGGAAGTTTCCAGAACCTTACACTGTGTCCACAAGATAAGAAGCGGGAGGGATACACGATGGAATAATCCAGGAAAATAACATCTATAATTTCAGAAACCCAACATTCCCCATTTAGCAAACATCTGGTGGTGCGAACCCCACCTTTCGAGATGCGTACACTCTCTTCCCGCTGCCCAGAAATGAGTCAACATCCTACATATACAGATTAATTTCAATCCATTATCACTCACACAGAACAGCACACAGACAAATTCATTTCAATCCAGTATCACACACACACACACACACAGACACACACAGAACAGCACACTGACAAATTAATTTCAATCCATTACCACAAACAGAACAGTACACAGACAAACTAATTTCAATCTATTACCACACACAGAACAGTACACAGACAAACTAATTTCAATCCATTACCACGCACACACACACACACACACACACACACACACAGAACAGCACACAGACAAATTAATTTCAATCCATTACCACACGTACAGAATAGAACACACAACAAATTAATTTCCATCTATTACTGGCTTCTAAACAAGCAACATTCCAAATAATGAAACTTATTTTTCCTATTTACTCAGATAAATAAAGGCCCACCAATGTTACATTTATAAACGAAAAAAAGTAAAAACTGCAAGAAATAAAAGAAAACCAACATAGAATAAACGGAGTACAACAGTAATGCGGTAAAAATGGATGAAGTCAAAGTTTCATTACAAAAGGATGCTACCTAATGAAATGAGTCGCCAGCATAAAAAAAACATAAACACACAAAAAAAATTATATGAAAATGAACA
>NC_087202.1:24791089-24806089 GCF_015104395.2 Macrobrachium nipponense | reverse complement strand
GATTGCTGATCTAAGCATCGACGTAAGAAAATATACATCGTAGACAAATTAACTGAGAATATTACCCATCGTATCACATCAGATAACTAAAATATCATCAAACGTATAAAAACAAAACAAGCAAAACTTCCAGAACTGGCAACAGGAACACATAACTAAAGCGAAATGAATGCAGTTCATAAATCTAACATCTGGGCAAGACGGAAAACTACGAAACGAGAGAATTCTTAACAACAGAGTTGAACAGAGCTGAATATGCAACCCATCCACAAGAAAGAGAAAAAAATTAATTATTCTTAAAAGTTGCATTCTTCTCTCTCTCCCAACATTTAATCATAGGTTGCTAGCCACAAGCTCCACTTTTAGTAAAACTACCTGAAACCCATGCATAACTTTTTATTCGTAATTCTAATCATGAACACACAAACAAACATAAAGCAAATGAATTGGTTCAAAAGCATGCACTTCGCAGAGGTAGTAACGAACAAAACTGATCTAACAACAAAAGTAAAAATAGAAGCTAGGCAAGAAATCAGCCTTTTATTTGCTGAATGGATAAATAGCACATATTCTACATTATAATTAAAATAAATGCAAGCTACATGGATTAAAACATGCAACATGCTAAAAATTACAGGAAATTCAACAAGATACAAAAAGACCAGCAACGACACATTTGGCTAAATGAATGTGAGTCCGAGTACGTGCCAGCCCCTACGAGGAGATACCATTACATTACTTTGACATCTGGAAGTCCCCAAACTGTTTGACCACCACATTAAGGAGAAGGACACACTCCGCTGAGCAAGAGAACTTCCGGAGGCACAGAAGGAGGAGGAGAGGGAGGAGGAGGAGGAGGAGGAGGAGGAGGACAGGAAGGATATTTCAAAGGACATCCGAATGCAGTTCCACTGGGAATTCAGAGTAAACGCGGCTGGGGACACGCTAACTCGTGAAAATTAGAGCTTACTCTAATGTCTAAGTTAGTATCTCAAGATACAGACAGATATGTTTCATGAAATATGAGAAAAAATCTTACCCACCAAGGGGACATATCAATAAGCTATAAGCAAGCAGGAGCCTGCATAATAAGATAAAAAATTAATGAAGGCAAAAAAACACACATTTCCAAAGGGCAAATTCTAATTCGATCCAATGTCCTGCCTCGATGAATATTTATCAAATCTACAATTGGTGGGAACGAAATGAATCATGAATTTAACTTTGGTGTTTTTGGTTGACCCATTCCTCAAGGCCGAACTATAATGCATAATTAAAACAACAAACAAATTAGTAGTGAAAATAAAACGACAAAATTCAAGAAAACGACAGATTTCAGCAAATCTATCCAATCATTGAGAAGGATACACGCATGTCAGTTATATTTTTCTTAAAAGATAACAAACAATTAATATACACTACCATTATACTCGATAACTTAATCAAAGACTTAATTCTGAATATCCATCTTGGTCAAAGACAACCAGACAAGGTAGGAAAAGACAAAGAAAAAAATATGAGAAGAACAAGGCGTGATGTAACCGCCAGCTTATTCGGGACGTGTGCATGATTTTCACCTCACGCATAAGTTGTAAGCATTATACTCTAACTTCACGTGATGTGGTCGTCATAATTAATCATTCTTAATAATATTCATACTAACAACAAGGATCAAATAAAAAATAGACAAATTAAAGACGTTCATATACTCTCAGTTATAAGTGGAAACACAAAATAATTGAACAGAAACACAGACTCTAAAATCAGTACACCAAATAAATTAGAAAGGGCTAAAATCTACGACCAAATGGAGCTTATTTCACCAACGAAAATTGAAATAAATACGCTATTTTCCATTAGAAATAATTTTTCTGTACTTTTTAACATGCACATTACTTATTTTTTGCATTTTCATTCTATTAAATGAATCATAAACACCCTTTTCAGACCTTTTTAGGCTCTCCCACAGACCTTTCCTTAACACTCACCACCAACAACAAAGTAGTTTGTAGGTTTTCTCCCCGAGTAAGCGAAATTCTTGGAAGAAAAATGTGAATCTTTTTTCGTGGACTGACAAGTCAATTTACCTTCCAATAGCAGACCTCTGTGACATACCGGAATAAACGTCCTGTGCCTTGATAACATTACCCTTAAATCTGCTCATCGAACAACCATGATTCGGACGGAATACGTATTTTCGAAAATCACAAAATAACGAATTGAACTCTAATTTCGTCATAACAGAAAAAAATATAATTTTTCTATTCGAGAGAAAAACTAATTTTACTGCATTTTCTCTGATAAGATCAATAAACATGTTATTTTTTTCACTGAATAAAAAGTGTTTAAAATTTTATTGTGCACGTCTCCGCCTAGTATATTTACACATAGCAATATTGCAAAATATCTATAATATCTATGGTATTTTATTGCTGTGAATAGTAAAATTAAACACACACACAAGTACAATTACTATACATGTACTGTAAAATATATATTATAATATATATATATATATATATATGTATATATATATACAAGATATATCTATATGTACAGATATATAATACATTATATATGCTTATATATATTATATAATATATAGTATATATATATAATTATTTTAATGCCTCGATAATGAAATTACTTTTTTCATAGTACGAAAAAAAGCATCGGCAAAGTAACAATTTGCTGTAGTTCTTATCACTCTCCACGTAAAAAGCTGGGCTGACTTGGATAAACTCTTGAACAGCACTGCAAGTTATGCCATTTAGGCCAATGTTCGTAAAAACTGCAATACGAAATATGGGGGTGACTCCAAAGACAAAACGGCATAACGTTCACTGCCACAGTCTTACTCTAACAGATGAATCGTAAAAGAATATCCTGTGGAGGAAAATTACACACCTGCTGCATTATAAACTCACATTTATATATGTTTACGTATATCATCAACAGCGCGTCGAACTCGGTCCACTGATTACAGAAAGACTTGAAAACGGCCTGATGTGTTTGCGAATCTCATGGTCATGGCCAACCATTTTAAACAGAAGCCATTATCTTATTGGGGAATATCTAACAATATTTCCAAGCTATTTTCCATCGAAGAATTCCTAGCAGCACATCTCGACATGCATACGTCCTTCCATGCAAACAAGAAGAATTCACCGTCATTTGCGTAATTAGCAAGGGCACGGAATTAAAATACTTAGCGAGGGAATAGAATTTTATAAAATACTTGCCAAGAATGCTTCACCTCATTTTCATAATAATGCTTCAGGTAAGTGGGACGAGAGCAGTGAATCTGAATTATTCGAGTTACCGTATCAGAACTGCCGAAAAAACAATGCCTCTTTCAGAGAGATTTTACAATTAAGGGACGTCAAATGAGATATTAGCAAGACACAAGTGCGCTATTTGCCGTTGATGGAATATGAACGAAAATGGATGTGATGAGAGAGAGAGAGAGAGAGAGAGAAAGAGAAGAGAGAGAGAGAGAGAGAGAGAGAGAGAGAACAAAATCTCTGATCAATTAATTCGCGTATGGACTGGAGAATGTATGCGCAGCAATAGTGATGGAATATGAAAGAAAATGAAGAGAGAGAGAGAGAGAGAGAGAGAGAGAGAGAGAGAGAGAGAGAGAGAGAGAGAGAGCAACGAGATCTCTGACCAGTTAATATCAGCATACATTGGAGACCGTATACCTACATACATATCAATATCAAATATTCGCATAAAAGGGACATTCTGTAAACAGTCAGATAATTCGCATATTCAAACCCAACATCCATCAAAAACACTTTTACAACGAAATACCATAAATGATAAGAATTACTACGCTGTCCTGAAACTCTGCCTCACTCGTAAAACAAAAATAATTCCAGCTCCAAAACATTATGCAAATAAATTCTCATATCACAAAGAATGCGTAAACATTTATATGCAGAAAGAGATATATAACTTAATTGCAAACATTCATGCACATATTCCGCTGTACAATAAAAATATCATGTCCTTTTAGAAAAAATTGCTGAGTCACTCTACTTCAATTGTATTTATGTTGCAGGTACAAAGGACAACTGTCAGCCTTTAAGGATACATGAATAATATGCAGTTAAAGTATGAATGTTGCAGAGACCGATGCCATGCTCTTTTCTGGAGCCACTCACGTTATGTTATGGCAAAATATTATAAGGACCACAGCATATCTTTCAATTCATTCTACATTTAGGGTAACCATGCTCTCCTAACTTTTCATCGTTTTATTGTTTTATTAACAAATACATCATTGATGAGGCACAACTGTTTTATTGTAGCATTCCAAGTCCTCTATAAGGAAACTGAGTGATTACCCCTTTCAACTCTTTCAGATGAATAGGAGAGAGAGAGAGAGAGAGAGAGAGAGAGAGAGAGAGAGAGAGAGAGAGAGAGGAAAAAAAAACTCGCCATATAAGAGGGCAGGTGAGTCACCAGTGCGCCCTGACCTAAGCATACTGAAGGTGCCCAGTGCACTTCCCCTCACTAATCGCAAGCGGGAGAAAAAAAAAAAAAAAAAAAAAAAAAAAAAAAAAAAAAAACTGTCGTCTCAAGCCACATAAGGATATAGAACTTAGCAATGGCAGTCTGTCCTGACCTCCTAAAACAGAACTGGAAGATAAGGATCGGAAATATGAGGGACTCATATTAGGAGATGACACTGACACCCGGTCCCTTCTTACCACAGCCAGAATTGGAAAGAACAAACCTCAGGACGAAAGAATGGACGGAGGTGAAATGGAGAGGGGGGGGGTTTTGGTTTCCGCTTTTTTCATTATTATTATTATCAATTATTATTAGAGATGTCCAGAGAATCTGTAAAAAAACCAATAGCCCCCCCGATACTTTTGTGTCTAACTTTAGGAAATGCAATAATTTACAACTTCAATCATGAGAAATTTGCACAAATAAGCATTTAGATAATCTACTATAGTCACAGTGACTATAGTTTTGCACTAACAGGAATGTGCAATATATATATATATATATATATATATATACATATATATATATATATATATATATATATATATATATATACATAGTATATATAATGACCAATAACAACTTTTATTACCTCCAAACACTAAACTGTACTAACGTTAATATTTCATACAATCACAATACCACATTGTAGAAAACAATCTGCGCAGCAAGAGAGCAGAAATCTGACAGACAAAGGTAATGGAAATATCCAGAAAGAGCTTACTGAAAAGTATCGGTATTGGTATCGGCTTTTCAATGAGTATCGGTATCGGTATTGGCCAAAATGTTGGTATCGGAGCACCTCTAATAATTATTATAGAAAAGGCGTATTCTATTTACATGGAACAAGCCCAAAGGGGCCACTGACTTCAAATTCAAACTTCCAATGAGTAAGGAGTTAATTTGAAAGAAAAATTATGAAATACAAAATGTATAGACCAGCTATTAGAAAAGAAAAATATATTGAGAAACTGATAAACAAATAGATAAAAATGTAAGTAAATTATGAAATACACAACAAAATACAGAGAACAATAAAAATAAATAAGTGGAATGCCAAGGATGAGTTGATATTTTCTGAAATTGTGTTTCAGTATGAGGAATCCCCTTCTAATCCAATAAAAATTTATATAAAGCCTTAGGATCTGTTAGTAAATATTCATACTGGAAGACAGAAACCGAGGTCAATGGAGTTCACACTGATTTAAAGGTTAGATATCTAGGCGCTGTGGTATGTTTGGAATTGCTACTTACTAATTCATGATTCTGCTTTTAGATTCGATCAAACATCATCTCATTTTTTGAAGGCGCAAAGAGAGAGAGAGAGAGAGAGAGAGAGAGAGAGAGAGAGAGAGAGAGAGAGAGAGAGACGCATACATCTTCCCGGTTAACGTTGCCTCAAGAGGCAGGGCTATTATTTATCAAAACTCCTTTCTGTCACAGTTAAATACCAATACATTTCCCCGATTCTTCTTCCGGGTGATAATGTGTAGTTTGGCTGACATTTCAAATCCAATTTCAATCGTGAAAAATTTAAAACAAATCGCAAATGCTATGTGGCATTTCTTTGCAGGCGTGTAATTCACAGCAGCAACTCTCTCTCTCCTCTCTCATCCTCTTCCTCTCAGTCTCGGCTCTTCTTCTCTTCTCTCCTCTGTCTTCTTCTTTTCATGTCCCTGAATCAATTCTTTTATTCCCACCATTATCCCTACATTAAGGGGTCGGTTGCCTGACGCGCCTTCTCCTCCACTGCCTTCTATCAAAGGCATCATCCTCCACCAAACCTCTTCCTTCCATATCTTCCTTCACTTTATCTCGCTATCTAATTCTCTGTCTCTCTTTCGATCTTCTTCCTCTAACAGGTTCCTTCCAAGCCCTCTTCACTCCCTCCTCGTCATCCATCCTCAACACATGTCCATACCACCTCAATCGCGACTCTGCATGAATCTGACCAATCATATCATACAATACATGTATATGAAACTTTAACAAATATTATAACTTAATAATGATGATTAACAGCCTGCCACCATCCATCATTTCCTTTCCCCGGAGATACGAATTCATACGCAACTTGCAACGGATTTTAAAGGTCAGTCTAGAAGACTGACGCCTCATAAGCGTACGGGAATTAAGGGTAGCGTCTTGTGAGGAGAAATACGTAATACATACGGGGCCCGTACTGGCAACAACAGCGGAGTAGCCAATCACAGGAATAGATCAAGCGTCCATGCTTTTGTCGATATCGTTTGGGGGATGGCGCAGACAGGAGTATGACTCATGGATTCGATGAGAAATGCAGAATAATTTCAAGTAAAATTATTTCCTGTGTGAGTGTGTCTTTTCATCATTAGAGATGTAATCCAAGATACACTGAGAAATCCTGTTTTAGGTGATATTGTAAAATATCCCTGGTTGCAACCAACTACAGTTGGCTGACTACCAGTGCTAATTCACTACTTACGTAAAGAGGAGCAGGGTGAGATTTTACGGAATATGCCAATATAACTGACCTATCCTTCCATAACAAAAATAGTTATCTCATTCGTTAGTAACCTTTTTCCTTTCGTTCGAATCCAACAACCTCACTTAACACACACTCTCTCTCTCTCTCTCTCTCTCTCTCTCTCTCTCTCTCTATATATATATATATATATATATATTATTATATATATATATATATATATATATATATATATATATATATATATATATATATATATTACCATGTACTACATATATATTTTAGACGAATGTCCAAAAAAGAAATATCCTCTATTGAATTAGAGTAATCTACAACTAACTCACGAACACGAATGCAACGACCACCGTCCCATCGTTCCCCTCCGCTTTGACCACCCTTCACCCCCCCCTACCCCCCCTCCCCCTCCCCCTCATTCTCCAAATACACAATAATAGTAGAGACTCGGTAGAATAAAGACTTCGATAATCAATACGTGTTGATATTTGGAAACTCCAAATGCCACTACCTATCCACAGCAGCCATTGCTACTTTCTTGCATCGTTTTTCGAGGGGGGAAGGGAAGAAGTAGAAGCTGGGAGGGGGATTGGGGAAGGGGAAGGAAAGGGAGGGAGGGGAGGGGAAGGGGAAGGGGAAAGGGGGAAAGATGATGAGGTCGCCATTGGACAAAAGCGTAAATCATCCGGCATTTTATGGGGATGGTTTCACTCGAGCTCAAAAATAAAATGAAAATACAAAATAAAAAAATTGTCTTTGAACAATCAGCGCTAGGATATGGCCGCCTGTCTAATGAATATTCAAATCTGTTGTGCCTAAAGCACAGCGATAGTTGGAAAAATATCACGTGCCAACAATAAACACCAAAAACTCTGGTTTCACGTAATGAACCATGAATAACACCCAGAGTTAACAGCGTTATTGCAACACACGATTTCAATACTCCAATGACTGGCGTAGTATGAACGGTAGTAGCAGAAGGGGGAGCAGTATGCATTTATTTAATGCAGGTGTAGTAGTATGTATATATAGTACATATGCATTCAAATGCAAAATAAATAAAAGAAGTATGCAATGATGACTTATGTTGACCTGAGGTTGGTCTGAATCTAAGCGTCTAAAATAATGCAAAAATTTTTTAATATTATACTTTTGAAATGACCATTTTTTAATGATGAAGCAATAATTTCAATCACTGTAATGGACTGGGCATATGGATTCTATGGTTAATATATATATCTATATATATATAGTATATATATATATACATATACCAATGGTAAAAAATAAACTACTAATACTAACAGCCCTTTCTTTCCTGATCACAAATAAAAAACAAAGGAACTCTCCTCAACGAAAGTTAATTACCATCTTTCTACCTCGTCCGACTAACGAAAAATCGCACGAGATGTCTGTCAAGGGTCCCTTCTTAATTTGCCGAACTGACCATCGATATGATGTGGGCGTCTTTCTACTACATGATGAAGAGGACACACAAAACGTCGTAACAAACATTGTTTGGCTTTACAATATAAAAGATGAAACCCCCATATATGGATATTCATTTTATACGAAGTACACTGAGGTTTATAAACAATTTGACGAACTGAACATTCTCTTCATGCCTCGAACACAGAGTAAATATAATGGGTTTATGTTTGCAGGAATGGGAGTTAGAGGGGAAAAAATCATGATAAGCTTCATACGCGATGAACGAAATGAGTAATATGACTGGTTGAAAATTTCAAGTTCTAAGCTTGGTAAGATCTATCTGAAAGGCAAAAAGAGAAAAACATGAAATTTGAAGTTGTATTTTTAATATAAAGATTTAATCGAAAGGCATAAATAATGTTGAACTCATTTCCGTTACCTCTAAATTGCTATTTGAACCTGAAACTGCAAACCCTAGCAAATCTTATGATCTGCTTAAAACCCTTTCGGTACCAATGCAATTCGAAACCTAGAGGGCAAGGGGAAGGGTCCAATCAATATTACCTGCAGTTTGCAATCAATATGACCCCCAGTCTACCCCGGGGCGACAGAGGGACAGGGAAGGCCCCTGTCACCAACAGACATGTGTCTTGATCACATGGCTTTTCTTTACTTTTAAAAGCGCACAACGCAAAAGGACGCAAGCTGGAAGCAAACTACCTAATTGTGCCAGTCAATCAATACTGTCACGCCAGCCTCAAGCTACGCTCACTGAATGACAGACAGACGAACGAACTGACGGACATCGCGCTAGTGAATATAACAAGGAAGAACGGAGAGTAGTCTCTGCCCAATAGTATTATAATGCACTTACTTTCCTCCATCCATTATTCACCAAGCATGCGTTCGTCGACTCATTCTTTCAAATCACCGAAACACTACTTCAACTGTTCGAATGTCAATTAGTCAGACGAGAAATTCTCTCTCTCTCTCTCTCTCTCTCTCTCTCTCTCTCTCTCTCTCTCTCTCTCTCTCTCCGCCCACACGAATGCAATTCGTGGCATCAACGAGGCAAATTGCCTTCCTAACGAATAACATGCAAGTAAACATGTGGCCCTATAA
The DNA here is from genome assembly GCF_015104395.2 of Macrobrachium nipponense. NCBI lineage: Eukaryota > Metazoa > Arthropoda > Malacostraca > Decapoda > Palaemonidae > Macrobrachium > Macrobrachium nipponense. Next base: position 24,796,536 of record NC_087202.1, on the reverse strand, counting down.
TCTGCGTAATGCCGTAGAGGAAACCAATCAACTAATAACATACCATCAAGATCAGCCACGCGTCTGATGCCGTGGATTACACTAACACTGCATAAAGCCATCTGTAATAGGAGCTTAAGGGGAACTTTCGTGATAAGAAAAAAATCTTAAACCGTGATTTCAGTGTAGCGAAAGTGATAATAATCGCATATAACACTTAAACATATCACGAAATAAGCCTTCGACGCGACTGTCAATCAAATTTTGACAGTTGATTCTAATGGATTACAAGACATTTGAGCAAACACTCTAAAACTTCTCAACTTCTGTTCTCACCTCAGAGTTCAAAAACAAACTTTGACGTGAAAATTCGCTTTTATCAAAAATTCTGTCAAATTAAAGTACAAACTCTATACGAATGTTTGAGGTAAAAATCTGTCATAAGATGGTTGTGAACCAGTTCAATTTAGATTACGAAATTACTATCGTGAATTACTGATGTTGACATGTTGTTTATCAGACTATATGAAAATCAAGAACGAAATAAAAAAATCATTTATAATATCCAGAATTCTACAACTTAATCATCTACTTTTCAACAATTTGAAACACGCAACTATAATGCACTAGTAACATTAGACAATGATATTCCTCTCCAACTCAAACATTTTTACTCCCAATAACGAACAACAGCAACTGGGCAATAAAAGGCAATTTTTCTCATCAACGATGACGCAATAGATGACAAAACCAGTGCGTCTCTAATATAAAATCTTGCATTTACTCCTGGGTAATAACTTCAGCGACTCAATGACGATTTCAGAAAATCTTCGAAGATAATTTCAACATTTAAAGACTAAGGAAAACTGGATAAAATATTTAACAGTCCTTACATCTAACCAACCACAGGCACTAACTCCAGAAATGCTTAGATAATAAAATAAAAAAAATATCATCGTATCGAAAAACACAAGTTATATATCGAAGAAAAATGAAAATATTGTTAACATCAGTTCAACGGACTGAAATAAAAAAAAAATGCAGAGGAATTGTAAAAAAAAATTTCAGCCGGCGAGAGAAGTCTCCATAGGTCAGAGGTTGCAGGAAATGTCATTAGTCATGCGATAAATGTTCGTATACAGGAGACAAAAATCTACGTCGAGTCATCTCGTTCTTAGGATCCACCCAGATACAAGATACCCCCCCCCCCCACCCCCCCACCATCACATCCAACCCCACCCACAAAAAAGAGCTGACACTTTGGCGAGGTCAAACGAAACAAGACATAAGTTTGGCATATGACTTGCATAAATGGCAAAGACGCACAAACTATTATTAGAATCCGTACAAACAAAATGCCCAAATGCCCAAAGGTAAATTTAAATGGCAGCAATGCAGAGTCAAAATACCATCAGGATGGGTGAGCAAGAAAAAGATTAAACTAAAATAGTAAATAGGTAAGGCTTAAAAAACGAAAATGAAACTCATCATTACCCTAAAACAATTCCCTTGTATTTTAATTTTTACATTTTACTCCTATTTTTATTTATTTATTCATTAATTGGATTTATTTTTTGTTTTCTAATAACTGATCTCTTCTTTCTGTATTTCCTGTTACTCTTTATTTCTGCTTTCGAATGAACACCTTGTTATTTGGAAGCTTGAATTTCAAGTCAATGGCTCCTGCGGCCTCGTTCCATATGAAAAGGGTTCATTTTCTGAATATTAATAATAATAATAATAATAATAATAATAATAATAATAATAATAATAATAATAATAATAATAATAATAATAATAATAATAAACTACCAGATGGGAGCACATCAAACACATAGATGAGACAGGATACAAATACCTGGGAATAATGGAAGGAGGAGATATAAAACACCAAGAGATGAAGGACACGATCAGGAAAGAATATATGCAGAGACTCAAGGCGATACTCAAGTCAAAACTCAACGCCGGAAATATGACAAAAGCCATAAACACATGGGCAGTGCCAGTAATCAGATACAGCGCAGGAATAGTGGACTGGACGAAGGCAGAACTCCGCAGCATAGATCAGAAAAACCAGGAAACATATGACAATACACAAAGCACTACACCCAAGAGCAAATACGGACAGATATACATAACACGAAAGGAAGGAGGGAGAGGACTACTAAGTATAGAGGACTGCGTTAACATCGAAAACAGAGCACTTGGACAATATCTGAAAACCAGTGAAGACGAGTGGCTAAAGAGTGCATGGGAAGAAGGACTAATAAAAACAGACGAAGACCCAGAAATATACAGAGACAGGAGAAAGACAGAAAGAACAGAGGACTGGCACAACAAACCAATGCACGGACAACTACATGAGACAGACTAAAGAACTAGCCAGCGATGACAATTGGCAATGGCTACAGAGGGTGAGCTAAAGAAGGAAACTGAAGGAATGATAACAGCGGCACAAGATCAGGCCCTAAGAACCAGATATGTTCAAAGTACGATAGACGGAAATAACATCTCTCCCATATGTAGGAAGTGCAATACGAAAAATGAAACCATAAACCACATAGCAAGTGAATGCCCGGCACTTGCACAGAACCAGTACAAAAAGAGGCATGATTCAGTGGCAAAAGCCCTCCACTGGAGCCTGTGCAAGAAACATCAGCTACCTTGCAGTAATAAGTGGTACGAGCACCAACCTGAAGGAGTGATAGAAAACGATCAGGCAAAGATCCTCTGGGACTATGGTATCAGAACGGATAGGGTGATACGTGCAAACAGACCAGACGTCACGTTGATTGACAAAGTCAAGAAGAAAGTATCACTCATTGATGTCGCAATACCATGGGACACCAGAGTTGAAGAGAAAGAGAGGGAAAAATTGGATAAGTATCAAGACCTGAAAAATAGAAATAAGAAGGATATGGGATATGCCAGTGGAAACCTTGTACCCATAATCATAGGAGCACTAGGCACGATCCCAAGATCCCTGAAAAGGAACCTAGAAAAACTAGAGGCTGAAGTAGCTCCAGGACTCATGCAGCAAGAGTGTGAGCCTAGAAACGGCACACATAGTAATAAGATAGTGATGGACTCCTAAGGAGGGCAGGATGGCAAACCCGGAACCCCACACTATCAAATACCACCCAGTCGAATTGGAGGACTGTGATAGAGCAAAAAAAAAAAAAAAAAAAAAAAAAAAAAAAATAAATAAATAAAAAAAAAAAAAACAATAATAATAATAATAATAATTACTATTATTACCATTAAAAAATCCTCATAGTAGCACGAGTCTTCCAATGGAGAAACAAATCCAGTTATGTAAATGTACATATATCTAAAATCAAAACTTTAAATTTAAAGCTATCCTTAAAGTTTTAAATTTAAATATATGTACATTTACATAACTGTGGATTTGTTTCTCCATTGTTATCATTATTATTGTTGATGTTGTTGTTGAATCTTCAATAAAAAAAAATCGCATCAATAAAGGACTAGAACAATAAACACCATTCAAAATGTAGACAAAAATGCTACGATATTAACATAACAGAAATTACTAAAGCCAAACGATAACCATATGAACGTACTACACATTCATTATTTAAACAACTATACTATAATCCTGAACTGGGCTAAAAGGTAAGCTATTATTTAAGCTATTATTTAACTACTTATACAATACTCCCCCTTTCTCCTTACCACCCCTGCAATACGCATCCGAACTTCTGCCAGCACTGCATATGCAACGAAGAAAATGTCACTTCGTCTACTGCAACGTGGAAGTTTCTCCTGAATCAAAGTGTTTGTATAAAGTTGCCTCCTGACAGAGCTGATCTCGTTACGGGCGAGACTCATTATGAGGGATGATTATGCATGATCCTCTTGTGATATTAATGATATGCAAATCAAAGTTAACTTGAGGGAGATAACTCAGGCACAGCCCCACGACAACATTTACGCCGGTGGGGACATCCCCATTTCTCGGTCGACAAAACCTGCTTTTGTTGCATGCAAATATATTCGCAAAAAATGAAGTAAACATATGCAATAAATAAGAATTTTTTTTATATAGAAATATCATTAAGAATCCTCAGAACCTTATTATACCACGGGCATTGATGGCGCGCGCGGTAAGCTGCGCTGGAACAGGGCGCTGCCCGTCATGACTCCCCTATCCTCTCGATCCGCAACCTACCCCGCCCTGACCTTGGGCGGACAAACAGGTTTGCAGGAGAAGGGTCGATTTGTCATGTCTCCCTTACCCTCCCGACCCCTTACCTACCTCGTCCCCACCCGGACCGTACAAACAATAAAGATCCACGCGAATTCTAAAAAAAATCTTATAAAAATCGACAAGACAATCGAAGATTTCAACATAATATAGCGCAAATTGTAAGGGTCACAGGCCTGTGCCAAGTATATTTTCTTAAGTAACTGGCAGATGGATACAGCAAGAGAGAGAGAGAGAGAGAGAGAGAGAGAGAGAGAGAGAGAGAGAGTTGACCTTCGCTGATCTGCTCACTTTAGAGTACAACTCACAACCACGTTATTATCATTTAACAATCGAGGCCCAGAAAGTTGATAACGTATGAAATTCAACAAAAGATTTAGGACGACAAAGCAAGTCATTTCAGAGAACAAGTTTTTAGAAAAGTGCATAAACTACCCATAAATGGAGGTACGGCCACCATTGGGTGGGTGGGAGGAAGAAATGTAACCACTAATAAAAAGAGAAAATTTTCTAAACGTTAGGAAAATAAAAAACTTTATCAAAGGAACAACTAAAGCATTCATCCTACTCCATGTGCAATGGACCTCAAAATCAATTCTTTACTTCATAAACTAAAATACAAAAGGGGAAAATGTGTTAGCTATCAAAGGGCGGCCGAATTGAAATAGGAAGGGAGTTTCAACTTGTGTATTTAAGCACACACACGAAGAGATTTCATAGAGATGCAACCATCAGGTAACCTGTCAAATTACTCGTACTTAATCTCTCTCTCTCTCTCTCTCTCTCTCTCTCTCTCTCTCTCTCTCTCTCTCTCAAATGAATAAAAATAAGGAAAAATAATAAAAATGACTCCTGATCTGATCTCGCCATGTCAATCTTCATCGGAAAAATACATCGACGTTTTACAGTCATTGCCATCTATCAGTTTTGTTTCATTTGCCGGGGTCTATTCGCCTAGCAAAAGGTCAACGCCTTAATAGTATAGCAGTAAAAAAGAAAAAGAAAAAAGAAAGAAGAAGAAAAAGTGCTTAAACTTTTTACACAGGGAATTATCCCCTAAAGAAAAATGTCATATGGAGAGAAAAAAAAAAAAAAAAAACAATAAATATTCAATACATTAGCTAGCAGGTTCAAATGTATGAAAGAGCCTCATAAATGAAACATCTGCACATTTATTTGGTAAAGTAACCTATTTAAATTGGAAAATTTCACGATACTCACTTCATAAAAAAAACAAACT
>NC_087202.1:24738589-24786089 GCF_015104395.2 Macrobrachium nipponense | reverse complement strand
CGTTCTTTCCAAAGCTTAATCTAATTATAGTTTCGGGAAAAAAGGTTTAATTATTAAAGCTAACATTTCTCGCACTACTCTTGTGTTATCACTGAATAAATTGAATGACCTCTGTCACCGGAATAAACCTCCATTTGAAAAACAGTCATTTTTTTCTTATCCGACAAAACGAAAATGTTTCATAGTGGGTACTTTTTTGGTACGAATTAGCGCCATTGTTCAATATCAGTCATGATGGATTTGGCCCCCTTTCACTTTCATATGTACCAAAAAACACTCAAACAACAATGCCTATCCCAACATTACGTCCAACAAATCGAAATTAACGAGTGCATTTTCGACAAATATAAAAAATAAATGTAAAAAAAAAAACAAATACAAGCTTGTAGGAACTGAATATAGCAAGAAAGGAATGTATTATGCATCACAACACTATTTAACTACTAGACGTGGATACTGTATGCGATCAGTCCTGTATCACCTCTAAGTGCTCAGCATAACCAGGCAAACACCCCCCCCCCCCCCCCCCCCCACCCCCCAAAAAAAAAAAGCGTTTCAAATAAAACAAGACAAAAAAAAAAGTAAATAAATAAAACAAACACACACAGAAATGAAGACAAAAATACACACACACAGAAATGAAATAATCTCCTAAATTCATCACAGCAAACTAATTATTTATTCATGTGCGCAAACGAGTGTGGATATTCACATACACGTAAACTCGGAGAGAAGGAGAGAGAGAGAGAGAGAGAGAGAGATTTTTGGAGAGAGAGAGAGAGAGAGACTGATTGATCACATCACCTATCTTTACTTGTTCTATTCAACTATTCCCTTTATTTCTACAAAAAGCTCAGAGAGAGAGAGAGAGAGAGAGAGAGAGAGAGAGAGAGAGAGAGACTTATTCCTCTATCTCCTACAGCACTCCTCTAGTGCATCATTAAGCCTACCTTTAATGAATCCAACGATAAGCATCTTACTCACGGCACCTTTCCTTTCAATCCCTTTTCTCTCCTCTTTCTCTGGTATCCCCCCCTCCCCCTCCCCCTCCTTCCTCCCCCCCCGCCCCCTTTCCCTCCGCCTCTTCGCGTCCCTATCACCTCATCCTGGCCACATTTCGTCCTCGCCTGGCACAATACTCATTATTCATTCATCTCGCCTTTTCAAAAGAAAGCGTGAAGTAATAATAGAACGGGATAAAAGGAAAAAAAAAAAATGGAGCGCTCGCTTCCTTGAAAGATTTAACTCGTATTACACTTCTTTTCTTTTATTGATACGTCTACTTCCAACAATGAAACTGATAAATCCCTTGTTTTCGAAGTAACAAAGTGGAATGTAGAGCTTATTAAGCACGCGCTTATACATACATATTATATACATACACTCATATTAATATATATACATGCATACACACACACACACACACACACACACACATATATATATATATATATATATATATATATATATATATCTATATATATGTATGTATATACGTGTTTATATATATATATATATATATATATATATATAGTATATATATATATATATATATATATATAGATGTGTGTTCCCAAACACAAATTTCTACACACACACACACCCCCAGTAAAATCACCTCTGCCAATACCATCAATTTCTTAAGAGCGCCAGGCGCTTCAAATCCCGTTCGGCCGCCAATAAAGATACCGCAACTACCTGTCACAACGCTGACTTTACTACGACGGGGAGAGAGAAACACACGAGGCGCGCTTATTGGCCCACAATATTTGACCTGAGGCCTGATGCACTCTCCGTAATTGTATATGAAATCAATAATGACACGCCCCTTCGCCCGTTATAACCTAAGAAACCCTCCTCCTCCTCCCCGTTCGGTATCTGATCCACGTCCATCCGTCTACCAATCCTTCGCTTCGAGCCTACTCAATATGATCGTCACGAACATTATGGGCACCAAGGTCTGTCTGGTTCGGCGCAGTCATCTGCCACTACCACTCCTATCCTGAGGTTCATTTGCTTTTAGTAGACGTCTGTCTTACACATTTCCTTACGGCACTGACGAGAGGGTTTATTAATTCTGCACTGCGTGTACACAATGTGCAAAAATAAATTTTAAGAAGGGCTTCAGAACATCAAAAGAGACAGTATTGACCCTGAAACAAAATGACTCACCAAATTTAAGCATACAAATTAGAGGAAAAATTGTCATTTCTTCAAAATGGAAGAAACGACACCTTACTGACGAAACTGGCATATACTTATTTGCAAGAAGAAGAAGAAGAAGAAGAAGAAGAAGAAGAAGAGGAGGAGGAGGAAGGAGGGGGTCAACCGAACTAGTTCCCCCCTTTCCTCCTCCTTCCCTTGTCTTCCCTCCGCCACTACAGATCAGTTCCGGTGCCTCCTAACCATCGTAAAACAGGCCACAGGGGCAGTAAAGGCCCATTACTGGCACCCGATGGATATTGCACCATGGACGTGTGCACAGTTTAATGGATAATCCCCTACCACTCCCAATATCCTTCTGGCGAAGATGAGACAACCAAGACATCATGCTGGAGTAAACAGAGAGCTAAAAGAGGAGGAGAAGGAGGAAGAAGAGGAGGAAGCGAAATGCATAAGCATGAGTCGGCCGCCATAAAAAGGCGGGAAACAGTCATTAGAAAAAGCATAAAAAGGCACAACAGTAGTAAAATTGCATGAAAGTGGCTCGTAATTTTACCTCGAGTTTCCTTGGAAATAAATATAGACATTTATAATACTAACTAATGAATTCATTAACCTTATTGCACACACATATAATTATGTAAATAATTTGATAATAAGCCTGACAAAACTCATATTCTTGATAAACATCACAAACAGATGACTTATTGCATAATACATTTATGCCGTTTTGGCAATCTATAGTTTAAATCTTTAATTCTGATAGAGGGCACCACTTCAAGACAACAAGAGTCAACATAATATACTTATGTCATCATGCTCTGAACACTAGAAAAATTCAAGAGATTGATCTTCCAGTAAGCCAACGTAGTACGTCTCACGAGCATCCCAAGCCTGTGTTGGACAAGCGGAGGAAGAGACTGATGCTGACCTCGGGTTTGAAAACTAGCAGGATGCTGGTCTTTTAGAACATAATACTGGTATGGTGTTGTGCTCTGAGATAAAAGAGGTCATTAATTTAGGTAACACTGACTACACGCTGGAACTTAAAAATAAACATCCATATCTGGGTCAGGATGAAATACTATAGTTGCAGTTTGGAGTTCTGGAGCAAAATGAGATGTATCCTCAGTTCTGGGAGAAAGAATATAAGCTTCCTGTAATTTGGTAACATTGACTACACGCTGGAACTTAAAAATAAACATCCATATCTGGGTCAGAATGAAATACTATAGTTGCAGTTTGGAGTTCTGGAGCAAAATGAGATGTATGCTCAGTTCTGGGAGAAAGAATATAAGCTTCCTGTAATTTGGGAACATAAACAAAGAAGATACTTGAAGGCAGATACTAACTTAATATTAAGGTTTTGAGAAAACGTAACCTAGGCAACTGGATCTTGGATGAAACAATGACAGGATGTGTCTTGAAAACCAATAAAAAAAATGAAAAAAATCAGAGCAATCCCTTGCCAGAGAGCCTTGAGCGACGGGACCCTAAGTTGAAAATTCAGACCACATGACGGGGTCTGGGTGAAAATATTATCTGGTCAAGGTGTGGAAATTCGAAGATGGAAGTTTCATTAGGATAACAGGAGCGGGGTTGGGGGGGGGAAAGGTCATACTATCCAAATTCCAAGACGACAGGATCAGGACTGGATACACATGGGCTGCATGATGATCCTGGCTGGATGCATTTCTTACATTTCTTACATGTAAGAAATGTATCCATTTTTCTTACATGAGAAGGGGAAACAAGTTGAATATTGGTGATTATGAAGGAAAAAAATTCTCCTGAGGCTTAGTTCATGAGCAAACACCTTCCGGATTCAAGAATAAAACATGATTAATTGGTACCCGACTACTAATGGTAAATATCTATTAAATGCTATGCCGATCGAACAACAAGGAATGGGAATGATTAGTCATGTAAAAAGCAAGAGTTTAAACCTTGATGAAAGTTTAGGTGAAAATTATAAACCGTGAGGGTTTTCGGGTCGCTGATGCCAAACCATTGAGATGCTGCAGGCTGAAGGTCTCAATACGAAGCGAATAAGATCTTACCACAGCGCGGGAAAGCAAACCTAGCCGATACTCCACAACGCTGATTGGATTCAGAGACGGGAAGCAATGCCTTTTGAAAGAAATTGCTAGCAGGCAAATCTGCGCTGAATAAACTGTCTGGGAGCAAACATGTTGAATACATGGGAAAACCTTCTCTTGTGGGCATCATTACTGACTGAGGTAGGCAATCCGTTGCAAAGTCAGGAAACAGACATTTAAACAGTAATAAATAGGAATTTTCCGGCACTTTCATTAGATAATGTCATTTCTTTGCCGAAAAGCCTGTAAAAATAATCTATACAATTCTAAAACGCTACTCAAAGGTACACAATTCAAAAACAAGCAGTAGTCCACGAACCAATGCCAAGGGGAAAAAATTAAACATACACTCATACCTGCAGTATTACTGCCGACACCACTCTGCACCTCATCACTGACAGTACTAAGCGGGATTCCTCGTCTCCCAACACAATACATCTGCAAATTATGAGACCCAAACCACCCAGTTTCTATTTCCACATCTGATACAAACTCACCTCAATAGTAGCCTTCGAGAATATCGATATCCTCCTACCTTTCTGCGAATGTGGGGAGAAAGGGGTGGAAGGGGGAGTTACAAACGAGGGAAGAGGGAAGGGGCGGGGGGGTGGGTGTAAGCACACCGAAGATTCCCCAACGTACAAAGACAATGAGCTGAGATCTCACGAGTTGATCATTATGATGTGGATACTTGCGACGCCTACGTAATGTTTCGATCGAGGCGTATATATAAATAGCTACACATCAAGCTCAGTCTTGGGACCACTTTGTATTTTAATCATTTATATATATATATTTTCATGTATCTGTTGATTAATATATGATTTCATCTTTCTTAATACCGATCTCTTCTTTGTGAATTTCCTATTATTTTCTGTAACTCCTTTCAAGGGAACACCATACTCTTTGGCAGCATGAATTTCAAGTAATAATAATAATAATAATAATAATAATAATAATAATAATAATAATAATAATAATAATAATAATTCGATTCACAACCGAGATTTCCGGATTTGAAGGTGAGAAGCACAACGGAGAGTTGATGTGGTTACTACATGATGTTTATCAGTGCTCAGCCAAAAATATACTTCATTCACCATCAAAAAGATCAGGCAGAAGAAATGGGTTGGCTTTGAAAACTGAGTTCAACGTTTGCATCGACATCTGCACTAAACGTTTGCATCGACATCTGACCTCCTTTCAAAACTGCATTAAACGTTGACATCGACACCTGACCTCCCTTCAAAATTGCACTAAACGTTGACATCGACACCTGACCTCCCTTTAAAATTGCACTAAACGTTTGCATCGACATCTGACCTCCCTTCAAAATTGCACTAAACGTTTGCATCGACATCTGACCTTCCTTCAAAATTACACTAAACGTTTGCATCGACATCTGACCTCCCTTCAAAATTGCACTAAACGTTTGCATCGACATCTGACCTCCCTTCAAAACTGCATTAAACGTTTGTATCGAGATCTGACCTCCCTTCAAATCTGCACTAAACGTTTGCATCGGCATCTGACCTCCCTTTAAAACTGCATTAAACGTTTGCATCGCAATCTGACCTCATTTTGCAAAAACTGCATTAAACGTTGACATCGACAGCCTGACCTCCCTTCAAAACTGCATTACACGTTTGCATCGACATGTGACCTCTTCCCTTCAAATTGCACTAAACGTTTGCATCGACACCTGACCTCCTTTCAAAACTGCATTAAACGTTGACATCGACACCTGACCTCCCTTCAAAACTGCATTAAACGTTTGTATCGACATCTGACCTCCTTCAAAACTGCATTAAACGTTTGTATCGACATCTGACCTCCCTTCAAAATTGCACTAAACGTTTGCATCGACATGTGACCTCCCTTCAAAATTGCACTAAACGTTTGCATCGACACCTGACCTCCTTTCAAAACTGCATTAAACGTAGACATCGACACCTGACCTCCCTTCAAAACTGCGTTAAACGTTTGTATCGACATCTGACCTCCCTTCAAAATTGCATTAAACATTTAAATCGACATCCGACCTCCCTTCTATATCAGTGACACTCAAAGATCAAGATGCACTGAAGAGAGATAACTTCCTAATGTGATGAACAAAAAGCGCCATCACCCGTGCCCCACAAAAAAAAAAAAATAAAATAAAATAAAAGCTTACTTTACCCTGGAGCCAAAACCTTCCAATTACGAGCTCAGACCCCGATACACGTATTAGGCATAAAATCTAAACTAACATACTTCCCCTGAGGTGAGAGAGAGAGAGAGAGAGAGAGAGAGAGAGAGAGAGAGAGAGAGAGAGAGAGGGGGGGGGGGGGTAAGGTTTTCCTTCATCAAATCCAAAAGTATGCTGACCACGTTGTCGGCCAGACGAGGCCTTCCCAAGGGGAGCCCTCACTTCTACTCCTCAGGTCCCAAGGTCTACCACTAACCGAGCTGGCTTATAAGCAAAAGACTGGATGGTAATAATAAAATAAATAAAAGGCGAGAGCGCTTCAGGAACAATGCAAAGATAATACAGATTCAAACGTACGTAATTCTGGCGCTGATTACGCATGTGTGAACGTGCGTGTGTATCATACAAGTTCGTCATAACTTGATCAAAGTAAAACACACATGTTTTACACTTTCTAAATGCATTTATCTGCTTTCATAATTTGAATGGACTAGAAACCATTTAAAATCTTTTATTCTAAAGGTAAAAACTGGCATTTCCCATCCACTTCCATGCGTAAAGATGATCTTTTACTACTGTGTGTGTGTGTGTGTATATATATATATATATATATATATATATATAGTATATATTGTATATATATAGTATATATATATATATATATATATATATATGTATGTATATATACATATATATATATATATATATATATATATATATATATATATAGTAAATATATGTATGTATATATATATATATGTATATATATGTATATATATATATATATATATATATATATATATATATATATATATATATAGGCATGACAGTGATAAAATACCGACATTACTAATCTGGTAATTGATAAACTTCTGACAATGCCATAGCACTAATACTTGTAAAAGTTGTTCAAATAGCATATAATTATATTTGCACTATAATGCTAATTATGATAAAGCTGATGAAGCATTTCCACCATAACATGAGAGAGAGAGAGAGAGGAGAGAGAGAGAGAGAGATGCACATCACGTCCCACCAACCGGGGAGGTATTATGGAGGCCAGACAGCCCTCGCGTCCCATAACCCCTAGGGGAAGGGGTGGGAGAGGGGTGGGGAGGGTAGGAGAAAGGTGGTGTGGGAGGGGGGGTTACGAGAACAGTGGACATCTGGCTTAAGCAATAAGCAATAGACACCGCATACACTACTACCACCACACTACTACTACTACTCCACGGCCGCGCCGAAACCAATCAGCCATTCCGCTTTCCACGTCTTATAATTTCATCAATTCGATTAATTCACATGATACATATCTATCCTCCCATGACACGGAGAAGACGCTAATTCCCTCTGATTAGATTCCCTTCCCAGGAGGAGGAGGAGGAGGAGGAGGAGGAGGAGGAGGAGAGGAGGAGGAGGAGGCAATTGGACAACTCACTCAACTTTCGTCCGGCTTTATCCGTCCCCAACAGAATGTTGGTGGGCAACTTCGGTAAATGCAGATGTCATTATCATATGCGATAGCAATTTCTTTGTTTCTCCTTTTTAAACAGATCTCCATTCATTTCGGCAGAGGGAGAGAGAAACGCGCTCGTCACTTCCTTAGCCGAATCATTTTTATTTTGCACTGAAATATTTATTACAGACAATGCCAACTTATATTTCATTTCGAACAAATCATATCCTGGCAGATAAAATACATTTACATGGCTATAAACCATGACGCAACGAACTCTGGAGTTTTTGTCAAGCTGATTACCACACGAGAGCCAATACATCTTAAATGGAAATACACGCAAGAAGACTTCATTTAAGTTGAATGTCCAAGCACGAAGACTAATTCAAAATGAGAGTCCAAGCACGAAGACTAATTCAAGATGAGAGTCCAAGCACGAAGACTAATTCAAGATGAGAGTCCAAGCACGAAGACTAATTCAAGATGAGAGTCTAAGCACGAAGACTAATTCAAGAAGAGAGTCCAAGCATGAAGACTAATTCAAGATGAGAGTCCAAGCACGAAGACTAATTCAAGACGAGAGTCCAAGCACGGAAACTATTCAATTTGAAATTCCAAGTACGACGGCAAGTTCGAAATGAGAGATCACGGATTAAAACTAGTTCAAGCCAGAGTCCAAGCACGAAGATGAAAGTTTTTTAAATACGAAGAACAATCAAAATGAAAGCCCCCCTTGCACAATGACTAATTCATAATGAAAGTGACTAATTCGACAAGACAGTTAATGCACAAAGACCAATTCCAAATGAAAGTTCCCGCACGTAGACCAGTTCAAGATGAAAGCTCATGCACAAAGACTAATTCAAAATGAAAGTCCACGCACGGTGACAAACTCGCAATGAAAACCTATCCACAAAGACTCGGCACGAGGACAAAGAGGACAAATCCAAAATGAAAGCTTTACGTCCTCTATCGTATTACTTTTTGGTGGTTGCTTAAAATTAAGCAGAGGCCTTTGCCCTTAATGTACTAAGGCGTTATAAGCCTGGTATAGACCTCGGGATTCTGACCAATCCACAGAAACGTATCTGTTCATCAAAACTGACCATCACTATTATTATTATTATTATTATTATTATTATTATTATTATTATTATTATTATTATTATTATTATTACTTGTTGGGAAAAACTCTCTTTCGCGAGAGTATATATAATGTTTTTAAGGGTCCACAATAATACAGTGTTGCGAGTCAGTGTATAATTTTTAAAACTTTACAAAAAGCTTTCGAACCATTCCCTGGGTTCATCTTCAGTCCAAATGAACAGTTAGCTACAACCCAGTACATGTTGTAACTAGCTGTTCATTTGGACTGAATATGAACCCAGGGAAGGGTTCGAAAGCTTTTTGTAAAGTTTTAAAAATTATACACGGACTCGCAACACTTTGTATTATTGTGGACCCTTTAGAACATTATTATTATTATTATGATTATTATTATTAATTATTATTATTTTTTTAGCTGATTTTTTTTTTTCCTTTTTTTTTTTTTTTCTGTCTTTTTCTATTTTTTTTTAGTTGATTTTCTTTATGTTTTTTTTTCTTGTTCCTTTTTTTTTTATTCATTAGTATTATTATTATTATTATTATTATTATTATTATTATCTACACGAGAATAAACTTTCCTTATTATACAGTGACTGCAAGAATATCTTCTGATCAAAACTTAGTTTTATCTGTGCACAAACAATTTTCATATCCTTAAACGTATGATAAAATGCTTCCGAAAAAAATATAAAAGTAAGCTACAAATAAGGAAATAAATGATCCGTGCACAAAGTACTTACATATCCATCAACGCAAGAAATAAATAAATAAATAAATAAATAAGTAAGTAAACATCCCTACACGTAAAAATAAAGTGCTTCCGAAAAAACAAAAGTAAGCTAAACTAAGCTACAAACAAATAAAAATATTCCTAAACGTAAAAATAAAGTAATAAAAAAATAAAAGCTACAAATAAAAAAAATATGTAGCCTAAATCGTCATAAATTACGAACCACGAACCACGATTCTATCATCTATATATAAAAAAAAAAGAAGAGAAAAAGCTAAACATGTTCGGTGAGTGGAATGGAAGGAAGAGTCCTTCCAAAAAATCCCTACACAGCCACTGTTCCATCCCCGATGTTAAATCGTGCAGAACAAACCTTCGGGGGAAATTTTCTAAACCATCACACCATAATAAGATTCAGTTTCTGTCCCTTTCTTTTCGTCTCTGAATTTCGATTCAAATGAACCGTCTCGTAGGGAGAAGAAACGTCTCCATACGGCGTGACGGCTAAATAGATGCATCTCGCAAGATGATGATAATAATAATAATAATAATAATAATAATAATAATAATAATAATAATAATAATTTGCACGGCTGTCGTATATATAGTATGTTTACATATATATGTTCGTTAAGCTTCTAGAGCATCGGTAGGAGAGATACATAAAACATATCGAAGGAATAGTCACAAGGTGAGGATCATAGAGATATATTTTTTAACATAATAATAATAATAATAATAATAATAATAATAATAATATAATAATACTGTATTGTGTTTCTATTGGTTTAAAAAAAAGCTGCCATTCTTTAAAAAAAAACCGTTTAAAAAAGGGTCTACTCCCTTCAAATAATAATAATAATAATTTGCACGGCTGTAGTATATATAGTATGTTTACATATATATGTTCGTTAAGACTTCTAGAGCATCGGTAGGAGAGATACATAAAACGTATCGAAGGAATAGTCACAAGGTGAGGATCATAGAGATATATTTTTTTAAAATGTTAATAATAATAATAATAATAATAATAATAATACTTATAATACTGTATTGTGTTCTATTGGTTTAAAAAAAAAGGTGCCATTCTTTTCAACAAAACCCGTTTAAAAAAGGGTCTACTCCCTTCAAATAATAATCAAAATAATAATAATAATAATGTAATAATAACATAATAATAATTACATATCACTTCCTACATATGGGAGAGATGTTATTTCCGTCTATCGTACTTTGAACATATCTGGTTCTTAGGGCCTGATCTTGTGCCGCAGGAATGATAACAGCGGCACAAGATCAGGCCCTAAGAACCAGATATGTTCAAAGAACGATAGACGGAAATAACATCTTCCCATATGTAGGAAGTGCAATACGAAAAATGAAACCATAAACCACATAGCAAGTGAATGCCCGGCACTTGCACAGAACCAGTACAAAAAGAGGCATGATTCAGTGCAAAAGCCCTCCACTGGAGCCTGTGCAAGAAACATCAGCTACCTTGCAGTATAATAGGTACGAGCACCAACCTGAGGGAGTGATAGAAAACGATCAGGCAAAGATCCTCTGGGACTATGGTATCAGAACGGATAGGGTGATACGTGCAAATAGACCAGACGTGACGTTGATTGACAAAGTCAAGAAGAAAGTATCACTCATTGATGTCGCAATACCATGGGACACCAGAGTTGAAGAGAAAGAGAGGGAAAAAAATGGATAAGTATCAAGATCTGAAAATAGAAAATAAGAAGGATATGGGATATGCCAGTGGAAATCGTACCCATAATCATAGGAGCACTAGGCACGATCCAAGATCCCTGAAAAGGAATCTAGAAAAAACTATTTTAGGCTGAAGTAGCTCCAGGTCTCATGCAGAAGAGTGTGATCCTAGAAACGGCACACATAGTAAGAAAAGTGATGGACTCCTAAGGAGGCAGGATGCAACCCGGAACCCCACACTATAAATACCACCCAGTCGAATTGGAGGACTGTGATAGAGCAAAAAAAGAAAAAAATAAAAAAAAAAAAAAAAAAAAAAAAAAAAAAAAATATATAAAATAATAATAAAATAATAATAATAATAATAATAATAACAGGTTCTGTTCAAAAGAAAGGCAGCATCCATTGAATGGATTTATACAAGCTGTCATTCCTGCCAACAGAACCCGTTTTTAAAGAAAGAAAGTCTATCCCTTCAAATAATAACAATAAAAATAATGATAATATAAAGTGGATATTTTCATAGGGGAAAGTGTATGCAATAATTCTAGAAGGCAATAAACATTTACACACACACACATATATATATATATATATATATATATATATATATATATATATATATATATATATATATATATATATATATACATATATATATATATATATTATATATATATATATATATATATATATATACATATACACACACATTTTATATACAGAGAGAGAGAGAGAGAGAGAGAGAGAGAGAGAGAGAGAGAGAGAGAGAATCCCTTTCTCAAATAAAGTAATCAGATCATATAATTATTAACGTCAATCAACAGAAAAGAAAATATTTTGGACGAAAAACATTAATTTTCAATCCCATTAATTATGTCAGATGTCAACGCTAATGATGTCAATAGGATTCAATAATTACTTCTCTTTGTAAAGAAGTTGTAATGCAATATACTGATATATAACATAAAACAAATACCAGGTAATATTAACTTTTACACTTAGAAATCACTCCTGATTCACAAATATTTGGGAAATAACCTAAAACATTTTCTCGTGAGTGGTATTAAGGGGAGGCTTTTGAATATATATTGCAAATTTAGTACTAAAATCAAACGACAAAAGTTTAAAACTTAAACGTTATTCACTACCGAATAATCTGACTTGATCTAACTGTTGTTCCTCAGAAACAATTACTATAAAAGTTATCATATCAAGCTTTTACTCAAACGCCCCAACCTCGTCAAGTTTTACATATTTCTCATCTACCCAGTTCCTGTGCTATATCTAACTCATGCATAATTCTCATTTGTACAACACAGCCGTATTACCTAACTCCTTTTTTTGAGACTAAAATAACCGTGTTGTCGTACTCGGAAAAAATTCTTATGCACCCGACAGCCCTGTTTTAGAATTCCTAAATATTTCATATTACCCAATAGAGTTGTCTAATTGTTCCCCGTTTCTTTTCTGTCCAACTAAACCATGTTGTCTAACTCCTCAACATTTCTTATGTGCCCAACAACCTTGTATCAAAATCCTGCCCTTTTCTTATCGTACGCAAACACCCGTCATCTACTTCATACCCATTCTTATTTACCCAACAGCAGCGTCGTCTAAATCCTACCCATCTTTCATGCCCCAAAGAACCCGTTACCTAACTCGGACCTGTTTCTTATTTGACATAACAACTTACACGTCCAACCGTCAACCGCTCCCTCTCAAATTTCTAAATAAAGAAAAAGATTCCTCTCGCCTTTTTACCATAATCTCTGATTGCACAATTTATTCTCATTTCATTTGATTTTTTTCTCTATAGAATTTACAGACGCCAGCTCTCAGGGTTTCCGGTGAATCAACCATTTTGCTGCCATTACAATCAAGAAGACAGAATATATGGCACCTCGTATAATATATATACAGCATATAAAAAGGCCTTAAGTGATTTTTCTTCTCCTTTATGCGAGCAAAAGACAGATAAAATACGAAAATATACGTTGACTATTCGTTTGATTAACAATGGATGACACTTGGCAGAATGCAGACGTCGACAGTTTTTGAAACCAAACTTCCACATATTACGCTAAGATATAAATTCTTATAACACAACTTCCAGACATACTACCATTATAAACACATAAAACAATCAACTATAGAACTGGCCTACTGAAAGTTACTTAATGCGCTATAAATCTTCATTAAGCAGGAGGGAAATGGGCCATACAATTTTAGGAGTTTCTTATTAAAGAGGAATACTAAACCAGTTTTCCCTGCAACATAACCTTTTAACCGCTCTAAGAGAGAGAGAGAGAGAGAGAGAGAGAGAGACTTATGCGTGGTTTCATTCCGGTGTGGTGAGGATTAACAAGCCTCTACATACTTTTAACGGAGTAATTAACGCTGACGCCTGCGTTTTTTTCCTATATCTCTCTCTCTCTCCATCTCCTCTCTCTTCTCTCTCCTCTCTGCTCCTCTCTCTCTTAATCTGCGACGGATCGAAAGAAGCTAACTGTGGAGTGGAACTGCCACAACCCAGAAGAAGAGAGGACGGAGAGATGACTAGAGAGCAGACGAGAGTAGAGAGCGAGAAGAGAGAGAAATTAAAGCGAGAGAGAGAGATTAAAGCATTCTGCACGAATGCACCCAAGTCTGTGTGAAAATTTGTGCTATGACGAAAAAAGTGAAATTGCCTCTTATTTCTTTTTAACTTTACCTATATATAGTCAACATAACATACCCTGGAAATCCGATAGTACTTTCCTCAACTGATGGCCTTAGGCACTTACGGTAACTTCCTTACGGAAGGCTATGGTAATAATGCCAAGGAAAGCTAAAACAATTAATTACTAGCCAAGACTGTCTCTAAGTCAGAACGTTTGCGTGTTCGAGAGAGAGAGAGAGAGAGAGAGAGAGAGAGAGAGAGAGAGAGAGAGAGAGAGAGAGAGAATATCTCTCCCTCTCTACGAGTGTACATAAGTACATTTATGAGTATTATATATATATAAATATGTGCGTGTGTTATTTTGCAAACCAAAAAAACAAATTTTTCTTAAACCCAAGCAACCCTGAACAGACGAGTTCGCTTCATTAAAATTACACATCAAACTGGGCAGTTTTAATAGCAAAGTCTCCAAGTATACCCAACAAGTGAAAATTCATTACTAACTGTCGTTTATCAACAGCTAATCTGAATCAACGTCCAAACATTTACCTAATACAAAAAAAAAATTAACATTAAATGTGCAAGAGGAAAATTGTTTCCTCACTTCATAAAACAAAGGGAAGAAGTTTCACTTCTAACAGCCTACTATAATATTCATTATAAAATTCACTAGTTTATTCAAATGTGATTATTGGATATACTGTATCACAGTGCTTGTAGTTTAGTTGAGCGTCACATTCTTATGAGAAATTGTTTGTAAACTTCATATAGATAAACATATATATATATATATTTATATATATATATAATATATATATAAATATATATGTATACATATATATATATATATATATATATTATATATATATATATATATATATATATATAGTGTGTGTGTTGTGATTCCCTTAAAATATTTTAACCTTGTCACCCTTCTTCCCGTAAGTTAGAACTTATGCCTCCCATGGAGCCACCCACCCACTTCGGTACCCTCTACCCCACAGAACCTGAAACCCTAACCCCCTCCCCCCCCTCCACAGAACCCGTGACCCTAAAATTCTTCCTCCTACAGAAACTATCACCCTGACACCAACCCTCCTGTATCGGTTATCACCAGGGCACCTCTCTTGCACCCTTCCCATTCCTCTCTCCACATTATTCTACCCCTCAAAACCCCCTACCCCTCCGTTCCTCGGTCAGAACCAGAACAAACAAAACAAAAAGAAGATTGAAGCCGGATCCGATGCCGCCGAAGCTCGCCCACAATAGACGTTATTACCCCCTATTGATGCTGCATTATCTCTCCTCCGCCAGAACTCACGGCAGCCACCTTCTCCTCCTCCTCCTCCTCCTCCTCCTCCTACAACGCGCAGGATCGAGAGCTCGGAGCACACACAACGTCCCTGGAGCTCGAGGGCATCGTAGGGTCATGCTGCGAAGCGAGAAAGGGTGAACGAACGGATGGCTCTCGGCCGAGGTGTACCGTTTGGGCAACAACGGATGGGAAAAGAAATTTTTTTTTTATTGTTGCACGGTTTGCAGAGCATCCTGAACACCGTGTAAGGAAAAATAACATGGACGAAATCTCCGTAAGAGGACGAACCAGCGCTTAATCAAACTGAAACTGTTAACTGATATCAAAGTTCAGAGGGTATCCTGGTTTAGGTTTATCATAATTCCATGTGTACCTGGTAAAACAAAGTGACCAGGAGGGTGTATTTTGCCACGAAGGAAAAAAATGGAAAGCGAGATAGCCAAGCACTTTCGGTCTAGTACGACCCTTTACTCAGGCACAACTGATTAAAGGGTCGTACTAGACCGAAAGTACTTGGCTAACTCGCTTTTCATTTTTTTCCTTCGTGGCAAAAACCTTTATTTATACATAGCATCACGTTTTATATACTTCGTGATCAAGTTCTTCATAAATATATATATATATATATTATATATATATATATATATATATATATATATATATGTATATATATAACTTCTCTTATTGCTCATACCATAAACAAACGCCATACCACAGATAGAACAATAACATTAAAATACTGATTTTACGTAAATAAAGAGGAAAAAAAAGTAGCTTGTAGGCTTACCCCCCGAGTAAGCGAAGAATATCGGGAAGCCGAAATATAAAGTGGCCGACTTTCAGGAGAGCAAAGGAGAGCGGGGCCCAGTACACAAGAACTGTTGCTGGGAAGGACGGGGGGTGGCAGTGGAATGGCTTAGTCCCATGAGGGGCGTAGAGGGGGAGGAGGGGGAGGGGATCTTGTGCTGGGAGGAGGAGGTAGTGGTGGGAGGTGGTGGTGTTGGTGATTGGAGGTGACCAAGTCCCATTCCTCAGCCTGACGGGCCACTAAACGTGAACGCTTTGTCGTGGCACAGAAGGTGGTGGAGGGAGGGGGGGGCTCACAACAGCTCACCACCAAACTCTCGGGAAGATACAAACAATGACAAATAACCGCTGACACCACAACCTCTGATTGGCTACATACGTTCCCGTTGCCTTATAACTTTTCATTACAACGAGAGAGAGAGAGAGAGAGAGAGAGAAGGTTATTTTCCATTTACTGTACAATATACGACAGCTTACAAATTCAGTAACCATACCTTACTCTAGCGATACACATTAAACTAAGCAACAAGAGAGAAATAACAGAGTATTGACGGACATCAAAAGTTTTTAGTTCTTAGCAGAAATTATATCGAATATAATAAAGAATGCTTCAATCTTTAAAACCCCGAAGTAGTATTTTGTTAACACATTTACGATGAACCTCCACATAGAAGCTGTTTCAGTTCCATTTCCACGAATCACTAAATTCTATAATACGTACATGCATACAAAAACACACACATATATGAATTAATTTTATCACTTCACGGTGATTCATATACAAGCATTAAGCTACAAACGTCCTTTAATATCCAATTCGCTCTACCTCGGAATTAATATATTTTTCATATATGTTAACCGAAGGGGAATTTTCTTTTTTTAGTTGATATTAAGTTCGTCGTCTCGTCTGATCGATCCAGCGCCTTATGTATATGTATATTTATATGTATATGTATATGTATATATATATATATATATATATATATATATATATATATATATGTATATATATATATATTTATATATATATATAATTTTTTTTTATTATTCTTGGTTCCCTCTCCCTGAGATCATCAGGAGAATACCTGAGCAACCCCGAGTTTATTCCTGAGCAACCCCGAATTTACTGTAACTTCAGGCGACTTCTATAGCTTTGTCTTACGTTTTATGTCAAGAAAAACAGATTATACTCTTGAATTTCGCTAAGTTGATCAGTTTGTGGCATTTCCGTTTTCCGAAAACATTTTGATAATAAACGTTCTTCTCAGAGTTTATTGTATTACCCTCTTCATATTAACTTATACAATAGGGTAATATTGCTTGACTGACAATTCCACCACTCCACGAAAGGCGGGATTTTGTAATGCAATAACAACTCACCGACTCGAGCACAAGAGATGACAATTCCCATACGCGTACCTGGAACGAAAATAACCATCATTTGTTGATTTCCATAAAAAAGCAAAAACTAATACAATGAAAACAATTGTTATTAACACTAACATATGAAAAAAAATACAAATACAAACCTGCATGATTTTCATTCCCGTTTTTTTCCGACTATTTTGGAGGGCGGGGGGGTTAGGGGGGGGGGGGGGTTGTTGTCCAGAGGCTGTGATGAACCAATTTTATTCTTTTGCATACAGAACTACAAAATGGTGCTCGAATAGGGCCACAGCTACAGCGGCGGCGCTACATGCGAACATCCCCGTCGGATTTCACATTCAAATGTTCCAGTAATATTCCTGAAATCGAGTCATTTGATTTCGGCGTCGCACTGGTGATATTTAGCAGCACCGGGCTATCAATTAGCTATGAATACTAAAAAACCTAAAGTGAATAACTTTTATAGATTCCGCGTACTCGTAATAGATACTGGATCCAGCCACTGCTAATAATAAAGATAATTAACAATAATAATGAATACAACAGAGGGCATGGGGCAATCGCCAAAGCCTTGTACTGCACATTTTCCAAAAAAAAAAAAAAAAACTAATGAAAAAAAATTAATGGTGTACTATGTACAAACATGTGCTGGAATAGGGAAAAAAACCTATGTACCTTTATAGGACTATAATGTGAGGACTGACCACTGATACTGGCTCAAAGGTTAGATCTCATTTACGGGCAGCTCTGTGGGCAAGAGCCCGTGCTGACATAAGGTCAGCTTAAACTGAAACATCTTATATTTCATCCAGGTAAATGAGGATACCTATACCCTGTTTTTTTCCATCTGTCCAACCGCCTGTGGTGTTTGCGTATGGTAACACTGCGTCCCGGGCTATAGATAGTTACGTTATATGTAAGTTTTAGGTAAATAAAAGGATATCTGGGTGACATTTGCAACTGAAAAGTGTTTTAATAATTTACTGTATGCGAATTACACCGTTAATATTCGAAATAGGATATAGTTATTATTGTTGAATGTGAGCTGAATGTAACTATCTAAAGCACGGGACGCAGTGTTACCATACGCAAACACCACAAGCGGTTGGACAGATGAAAAAAAAACCGAGTATAGGATGTATCTGATCGTTGTTGCCATACCAAGGGACACGGGAGTTTAGGATAAAACTTAAAAGCAAAGACAAGACTGCAAAGTGGCTACATTCTAAAGGCGAAATGAGGACACTCGCGATAAGTTGGCTGAAGTGGAAATACATAGTACCTAATAGTATACCTATCATACAAAGCTCCAACCCGGCTTCCTAATGAAGAGAAAAATGAGGAAAGTGCTGGCTGGCATTCTAAGGAAATAGGGTGCTGGAGGTTAAATTCTCAGACCCACTGATAATAATAATAATAATAATAATAATAATAATAATAATAATAATAATAATAATAATAATAATAATAAATAATAATAATGAGGAGGATTTCTCTGAGGGCAGTAGCATTGAATATTATAACAGTTTCAACGGCATTTAATTTATATCCAATCTTCTAAATCCTTCTTATTGTCTTTTACTCATCAGCATGTAGTTGGTATATCAGGTTTCCTAAGGACATATAAAGATTTCAATTGTTTATTTCAGAGGAAATAAACCTAAGGCAAAAGGAAATCTTTACATGTCCTTAGGAAACCTGATATACCAGCTACATGCTGATGAGAAAAAGACAATAAGAAGGATTGAGAACATTCTATATAAATTAAATGCCTTTGAAGCTGCTATAATAATAATAACAATAATAATATGCAGATAGAAGACCCTCAATTCAGCATTTAATATGGAAAGTCATAGTTGTATCACTTGGATTCAATTTATTTAGGGTTTCTGGCAGAATGCAAAAATGAGAAAATTCTATAAATAAATTGAATCCAGGTGATGCAGCTATCACTTCAATAATAATAATCATAAGTAATATTCTAATAATAATAATAATAATAATAATAATAATAATAATAATAATAATGGGAGCAACAAACTAAAAATAGTTTAAATAATAATAATATATTCTCCACTAATAATACTTATAATACCAATCATAAAAATAGCTCATCAAGTTTACGAAAATGAAGAATAAAGCAAAAAGTGAATAAAAAAAAAATAAAAAATAAAAAATCCTACGTGCCAAGACGTTTTTTCAAGTTGAGCGTAAGAAAACGCTGCATTAATCTTACCAAGTGACACAAACACGACCCTACTTCCCCATTCCCGTAAGGAGGGGAATGAGAAAAAAATGTATCTCTTCACATAGAGGATAAATGGAAGCTAAAAACGGAATGCCATAAAAGGCAATACGACGAGAGAGAGAGAGAGAGAGAGAGAAGAGAGAGAGAGAGAGAAGAGAGAGAGAGAGAGAGAGTTGAAGTCTGCCTATTACAGTTCTCTCTCCACTCTCTTTCCAACAGCAACCAGGTATGTATATTTACTGCACAGATCTATTGGGTTTATGAATAACGTCGCCCAATGTGTTATTTTCTAGTCCCCCGGATCACACATATGTCTTGTCATCTTCAGTCTAATAAATTACACCACTGAGTTTCTCTCTCTCTCTCTCTCTCTCTCTCTCTCTTCTCTCTCCGGCTGCAATACGCGGCAACAATCGACTAACAGGCAGGTACACAATATACTGTTCAAGTCAACCATTTCTTTCCCTTCTCGTCACAAATCGGGGTTCGAAAGCTGTTGTCTTCATATGTGTGTGAGAGAGAGAGAAGAGAGAGAACGAGAGAGAGAGAGAGAGAGAGAGAGAGAGAGGTCACTTTGTGATCAGAGGGTCATCACTCACCCACCAACAGCTGCTTCATCCACACTCAAAAACTTTTCTCTGAGACAGACGTGCCAAATGGCTCTTCTCTCCCTTTTCCATTCGGAGGCGGGTTGATTCTCCCCTCCCCTCCACCCCCTCCCCTTCGTCCTCTCCCACTGGCCCAACTTCCGTCCCGTTCCTTGACCCCACCACCAGCCAAGCTGTCAATGTCAACCAGGCTCGTTAGTATTCTCTTTTATAATTTCCCCCTCAATTAATTTTGTGGTCCGTTCCAAAATCTAACAAGACTCAAAATCGCCAGTACCATAACTTCTCTAGTCTCTACCATAGGACTAATAAATGGGTTTAAATAATACTATTGAGTTGAAAACTCCATATTATGGAAAATCCATCGACATAAATGGCACCCAAAATATTACAAAACACCAATACAATTCTTGACAGATATTTTATGGAGTTTCAAAAATACGTCAGGTTCAGGTAGGAATTAAGACAACCATTGTCATAATAGTAGCCATACCAACAAAAGCAACGCCATTATCATCTTCCGTAAAATAGAAAGGAATGACAAATTCGAGACGCATCCTAAATTTTCAGATTAACAACTTCCCTAAAAAAATTGTGCCATTCGGAATTCCGCAAGTCAAATGACAGAAAATGGTTTCGAAATCATATTGTTTTCAGATATTTATAAAGACGATCTGTTCTAAATATATATATATATATATATATATATATATATATATATATATATATATATATATATATCTCGATCGTCAGAGAGAGAGAGAGAGAGAGCACAATTCCCTTTATATCTAACGACAACATGTTTCATTCGTAGTCACTCAAAACGCAGTAGCATAAAAAATGCAATTAACGTTGATGAAACTAGAAGCACTCTTTCAATACCATTCTTTAATTAAAGATTAAGTGCTGAAGTACTTCACAAAATCAACATAAGAACTGTTTTTATTCGGCATCCTGACAGTTTTGTTTTACTTGCAAATGACATGTCACTCAAATTTCTTTCTAAATATATTTCAACTAAAAGGTTAAGCGCTACTTTATCGTCCCCAAAATATATAAAATTTATGATCAAAATTATGCAGACGTGATTCCTAGCGAGTGAGAATATCAATAAAAAATTTCAATAGCACACAAGAAAGAAAAATGAGCATCGCACCACCGTTGATTAATATGCCAATTAAAAAAATACGCTTCATACCTCCGGAAAGTCCCCTCTACGCCCTATGGGAGTTCAGGTGACTAGCCAGGACGCCTCCGAAAGTACCTCTTTAACCACATCACAACCCGGGGGGGGGGGGGGGGGGGGGTGGGGGGGGGGGGGGGGGGGGGGGGGGGGGGGGGGGGGGGGGGGGGGGGGGGGGGGGGGGGGGGGGGGGGGGGGGGGGGGGGGGGGGGGGGGGGGGGGAAGGGGGGGGGGGGGGGGGGGGGGGGGGGGGGGGGGGGGGGGGGGGGGGGGGGGGGGGGGGGGGGGGGGGGGGGGGGGGTGGGGCCCGGGGGGGGGGGGGGGGGGGGGGGGGGGGGGGGGGTGGGGGGGGGGGGGGGGGGGGGGGGGGGTAGTTAGAATCACGCATCGGTAACTTGGCCGCGCAAGGAATCGAAAGCGAGAACAAGACTATAAAAAAAGGTCTAAAGACATTAAAAGTATACACTATATATTTTAATTATTAGCGCCTCTACCTAAGCAGCCATAAGGTGACCAGTAAAGACATCAAAGGGGAATAATTAATATCTGCTTCTACTACCTCCTCAATTGTCTCAAGACGACGTAAGGGAGTTAAAAGCTGCGCATCGCCTTTGCAGCAGGTAAATATTAGTCTGTTCCCCTTTATCACCCACTAATGAAGGATACTGACTATGAGAGCATTCACGGGGAAAACTTAATAATGTCCTGAACAGGAGGCAGGATTTGTCTTTTGCTCCACCAGGCGCCATCCATAATTTATACTGTTTAACCATTAACATCCTAGGTTACGAGAGAGAGAGAGAGAGAAGAGAGAGAGAGAGAGAGAGAGAGAGAGAGAGAGAGAGAGAGGTCTTATTATCTTTCGATCGTTCATTCCCGATGAGGAGAGGATTACCTCGTCGAAGAGTGTTTTCTTTTTTTTCCATACAGAGAGAGAGAGAGAGAGAGAGAGAGAGAGAGAGAGAGAGAGAGAGAGAGAGAGAGAGAGAGAGAGCACAGAATCTTTCCGAAAACTACAACCAACTGTATGATAAAAGGACTATGCAAATAAATTATAATAATACAATGACCAAGTTTACAATCTCGTAAAATAACTCGCCAAGATCCACGAATTAATGCTCACAACGATAGGAAACAGATGTCTCAGGACACCAATACATAATTTTATACACAGAAAATCACACACCGCTCGCCAGAGTGAAACGAATAGAATGTGCACAATCGAAAAGAGCTGACATTCACAATCCTAATTAAATACAAACTCTCCTAACCCAGTCTTTGGAAAATTGACAAAAAGAATGCGACCGAGCAGCCCGACAAAAGACGGGACGTATATCTCTGCTGATGGAAGACGAACATACCCAAGAAAGACAGGTTCTACGTCCTTGACTAAAAGGCTGAACAAATTGCTCTACCTGAGACGGACAAGTTTTTATATTTATAAAAAAAACTGCACATAACATTTATTGGGAATGAATATAAGTACAAACCATAGTGAACTGGACATTAGCGTTAAGATCTCGCACGAAGAAACACAACAACAACAACAATAATAATAATAATAATAATAATAATAATAATAATAATAATAATAATAATAACAAAGAAAAAGGTTGAGGCAAAACAAGAGACTATTACCCTGCCATTTGTAAACTAATCCCAATTAAAATAACATGACAGCCCACATTGTCTGAACATCTGAACAGATTAAACAACACAATGACCCAACCATAAAACCGGTACAATAAACGCCAGTATAAAAAAAGGGGGAAAAAAACACACACACACAAAACAGGGACCTCTCCCTTGATAATTGAGATCAATAATGAGACAAGCTTAAAAATAAATATGCTAATATATGGAATATATAAACTTTCAACGGCAGCATTTGCATAATGGCAAAATTATCTCTCTGCGTTTCTGAAGGCTCCCATTTGTATACATTCATATGCAGATGCAAATGCAGATGAGGTCTGAAATCCCACCTGGATTCAATGATCTAAGAACTTTTAATTATTAAACGGACACTGCGCTATTTTACGGGACATTTCTAAGGATAAACATTTCATTATGAAACGGATGGAAAAGAGAGTGAAAGCTGGAAAGTAGGTCTTCTATGGAGGGTATTCTGCACAGCAGGTTCAACCTTAATTTAGCGCTTCCTCTGAAGCTACTCCCTGTTAGAGAAAACATCCTAATGGTGTAATAAAAGTTTGTTTACATTAAGTACAAAAACATTTCTGTCAACTCACTGTTTTCAAAAACAACATTAAGTAAAGACACCAGTGTACAAATTGCTTTGCAGTGAGTTACAGCGATTGCGCCCATCTCGATTCCTACACCAAATATTTGAAACAAACCCTCATCACAATTTCGGCGTACATTACCGTGAAATTGGTCCATTCTAAATATAATCGCTCTTTATGATGGGGCTGGATGCACCGTCCCTTTGTTGAGTAATGCAGAAAACTTTTCCGTTGCATCTGGCTGACATGTGTCTCCATTTTTAGTAATATTACAAAATGGGGAGGGGGTATTACTATTGGATGTTGATTCACTTATAGGCACATCTGGCGTCGCAAATAAGGGGTGCGGTTCATATACACCGTAATCCTTATAAAAAAAAAAAAAAAAAGGAGCCCAGTAGCCATTTTTTTTTACAGCCTAGCGAAAACAACAGAGTAAGGGTACTATGAATAAGCTTGCCCTATTCCTTGATTTTGTATTCTAGATGCAAGGCAACAAAAGTCTCGTCCATTTGGGGAGAGTAGACCGAAAACGGTTAATAACAACGATTCTGCCAAATTGTCGAAATTATAAATAGTCAAAACCATCTTGAGAAACTTTTGAAACCACCATGCTTACAAAGTTCATTATATAAATGAAAAACATAAAAAAAAAAAAAACGATTTAAGAAAACCGTCCCAGCTCTCGGGATCACACTCCAATCTTGAGCAACGTGGCAAGGAACAAGTTAAGAATAAGGATAATGGCAGTGTTTATCATTGTTATCTCTACGGGACGTCCAGAGAAGTACCCGCTTATCGTGGCCATGGAACACTAACCCGGGGCCTTGGCCAGATCTATGGCCTGGAATTACTACTACCACTACTACTACAATCTTCCTCTTCCTTGCCCGACCTCCCCCCTCCCTCCCTCCCTCTCACATCCCAAACCCCCATCATATCCAGACTCAGTTGTTTCTTTAAGGTTACTACACTGTCTGCTACTTGAAATCTTGCCCAGTATTGATAGCAACCACTTCAACCGCCTAAAGTTCACATTACGTAGCCCTATTTCACTGGATTTTGTATGCGTGTGTGCGTGTGTGTGTGTGTGTGTGTGTTACGAAAACTTACACATATGTGTATAACTGAATCAGGAAAGTTAGGAACGTGATTAATCCATAAATAAAGATATATGCCACGAAGGAAAAATAAACGAAGGAGTATCTGCGAGACCTTTCGACGTTAAACGTCCTTTACTTAGCAGAAACAGTTTCTGCTTAGTTAAGGACGTTTAACGTCGAAAGGTCTCGCCGATACTACTTCGTTTATTTTTCCTTCGTGGCATATATCTTTATACATATATATTACACACGCAAGATGAGAGCAACTAGTAAGCGTAAACTAAGCGTAAACTAATTCATTTTTTCACTCAAGAACATAATTCAATTTGCACTACAGTGTTAATATACGTACATCTAAAAATTACACAAAGCAACTCACAACCATCTGAAAAAAAAACAAGAGTTTATAATTTGTGCATTTCGAGGTCCTAACGATAAGAAAAACCTTTGCTCGGCGACAATTTCGAATTCGTTTCCTTTCCGGTCCTGGGAACACAACGGCTTCGGATATGACGCACAACCACTGTCATCCTTTGATGCAACAACACGTCTCGTACATGCGAATCACTATTCATCGTGTTAGTTGTAATCCTGTGACCACCAAGCCATAACTAATACTTTTTTTTTTTTAAGACGACGATCACGCTGTTATAGCTTCACACACTGCTGAGAATAATATTTACTTTCAGTTACTTTTCTGTCGCTACCTACGCTATGAAATTTTGTTACCCTACAGTTCATCATCCCGATGGGTTGAACGGTGTACGGTGTACTTTCAGTGTCAAAGTCATTTTCTATCGCAGTCAATATAAAAACTTTTCGTTGTCATTTTCATAATTCCCTCCGATTCAACTCGACGTCAAAACGTTATGATTAACACGTTCACAGTATTCTGGTCTCTCAGAATTTCTTTGCTGTTTACTGATTAGTGTAACATACATTGTACGAGTACGAGCATCGTCACAAGGCATCTTTACGAGAGGCCAAACAAATAAAGGAAAGATCTTTTTAAAACCAGCAACGTTGGACTTTAAATTTCGGGGTACGGTATTTTTTACAGCAAACGCCCAACACGATGAGATGTGAAATGCACTGCACCTGTTTCAAACATAGTTTTAGAGGAACAATAACTACTCTTAGCAAACTAACAGATAAGTGCTGCATGGCAGACCAAAATTCTCCATGACTCAAAATGAAAAAACATAAGACATACTTTTATAACCTTGAAAACACGTGACTCTTGACCTTCGACAGTGTCTTCGTGCTAGCTTTAGCATCGCCAAGGAGGTTGATAAAACTACGTGGTTTTTTGTGCCATGTTTGGAAGTTGGAGTGCTGCTAGAGTAAACTTGTCTTCAGTAAATGTATGAGCAAAAATCAAGAATTTTGCCCATACGCTTGTCCTCTCTCTCTCTCTCTCTCTGTGTGTAAAAAGGTAAAATAAAACACGCACTCTCTCTCTTTCTCTCTACTATTTCACATAACACTTCATTGTAAAGTGGTAAAATTCTCTCTCTCTCTCTCTCTCTCATAAAGCAGCTGAATGAAGACATGCCGAGTGTCGTTGAGACAACCCGATCCGTCAGCCCCCCATTAAGTCCTGATGGATGCTCCTTAGTATTTAGCAGAGCGGCACCAAGCAATGTCAGACGCGGCCAAACATGGTTCAATATTTTAATGTGCCTGCATGAGCCGCCCGATCCTCGATAACAAAGCTTATGTCAAAATAGAAGCACAACGTCTGAAGAGACAAATATAATAATAAATCATGGATTTAATTAATGCACAAAAGACTCCCAGTCATTTGACAAATTGCGAACGCATTGTAAATTGCAAAAACATATGTCGTCAAAGGAAAATGCTGAAAAAAAAAAAAAAAATACACACACATTAACACCATTCCAAGACAACGATCTCCCTCTGTTTTGGTTACACAGAGACAAATAACCCCACTTAAGCCACCTCATTAATATCTCCCGCTGATAAAGCCGAAAATAAAAAACTCAAGCCGCTGTCATTCAATGTGCTCATTAAACGTGCGTTTATCCAAGGAGCCAAGCGACGAACAAACAAACAAACACATGATAACAAACCTAAAACTAAAGCGGGGAAACCTCAAAGCGACGGGGAAATATTCAACAAGAAAAGAAAAATGATCCAAGGTCAAAGGTTAAGGTGTCTGGCCTTTCCCGAATTGTCTCCCCCCTCCCCTTCAACAAACTGCAAATGCAAGATGAAAAACGAGAAGCGTAGACACACGGCAAAAATAATACAGCAGATTAGGGGTGACAAGAGAGGAGGTCTGAGGGTGGGGGGGGGAGGAGAGGGGGGAAGGATGACGTAAAATCACACTGAGAAGGGATTTAGCTGTCAGACTCACTGGAAAGGACCTTCGGGGTAGGGAATGGTGGTGGTGGTGGTCGAGGAGAGGGCTTCAAGAGGCCATGGGCGGCCGGGCGGGAGGTAGCCGATTATTGGGATGGCAGCTCTTGGGGTGGAGGGCGAAGGGGAAAGGGGGGGAGGGGGGAGGAACAGCGGGGAACGTTGATGTGGCATTGCCTCAGAGGGATGGTGGATGTCTAGTGTCAGGAGACAGGAGGTGGGAAGGTTAAAAAGAAAAAAAAATATAAAGTGGAAGGAGGAATAGGAAGGGACAGTAGAGAACAAGGGATACAGCATGGGACATGAACAAGAAAGGCATTTACAGAACAAAAAATAAAAAGGGATAGCTAACGAGATATGAGGAGAAGCCATGGGAGAAAATCAGAGGGAAAGTTCAAGACATTAAAGAGAAAATAAAACAACAGGTCTAAAAACAACAGCATCACTGAGACTGTAACGAAAATTCACTCGAAGTCACACAACCTAATGACGAGAAAACTACAGGGGCGACTACAGCGTGGTCCAGGCTTTAGCCGACGGCTGTTTAATAACAAAATCCATTACAGTAACGAAGCCCTGAGATGAGGAAGAAAAGCACACAAAGACAGGCGGTAGGTTACAGGGACCACTGGAGCTCGATCAAAACAATTACGGGCAGACTTTATAATGAAGATGAGCAAGACAGGTAAGACGCCGCCCTTGCCCCCCTACACACAAGAGAATTAATGGATTAGGCTTAGGGCGGCACTTTGCCGCGGCTACCCTAATAAGAGACAATAAAAGCAGTAGCCGTAACAGCTGGCAGGGACAAAGGGACCGCAAAATAAACTTTTCTCTTTTATCGCGGGAGATTCACAGAGGCCCCAAACCACATACTATATACTTCTCATCAGTCGTGAATATTCAAATTTTCTTCAACGATGTTGAAATTGTTACCATGTCAGTTACTTCTATTCATAAACATATAAAAGAGCAAATAAATAAAGCAATCATGAGAAAACTAGATAAGTTTTGGCGGCCTGGGAACGAAAAATAATGTAATATTTTCCTTTAGATATCAGCAAGTTCTCAGACTCGTTTGTGTTATATCCGGTCACTTGCATCCGGTCACTCTATAACCAAAACATGACTGTAATGCTACTCGAAAACTTTACTGGCTTTTAACTATTTGACGCAAAGGATACGTAACAAAAAAAAAAAAAAAAAAAAAAAAAAAAAAAAAAAAAAAGCGTCGTATACACCCTGCAAGCAAGAGTGTTCCGGTTATAAAAAGAATGAGTACACTCAGCTATAATAAGCGAACTGATTACTAATTTTAAGTAAAAGTTGTATACTTTTACTACAAATGTAGTTCTCTGTACTCCACTTATCCGACGCGTGAGAAGATCTATATATTAGCCTTTGAACACCCACGCACTGACGTACTTAAACAGTTACAAACAGTTACCACAACTCCATAACTGTCATAACCTACTCTAAAACAAAACAAAAAAGTCTGAAATTGTAATAGGGTGAAAAATTGCCAAGATATTCTAACAACTTCACATAAAAATTATAATCTTGAGAGAGAGAGAGAGAGAGAGAGAGAGAGAGAGAGAGAGAGAGGAGAGAGAGAGAGAGATTTCACATGAAAATTACAATCTGAGAGAGAGAGAGATAGAGAGAGAGAGAGAGAGAGAATGATTCCACCAAGATGTTCGACCCATTCTCGTTTTTATATTACAAATATATTATAAACGTTTTAAAAGATTACTGAGCACTTTCATCATTTATCAATTTCCTCTTGCCACACAACCCCAGCAGCAGTGAGTCACTCGCAACAGCTCACTAACAACTAAGTATATACTGCACTACCTCAAAAAATGTACCCGAGAGGTTGACGCAAACACATCTTCCTCAAACGGTAAGCGTCGAAAAGACGCGACTCCAGTCATTATGCAACCGGAAGATCAATGTTTGTTTGTTTGTATAGTGTTTTTACGTTGCATGGAACCAGTGGTTATTCAGCAACGGGACCAACGGCTTTACGTGACTTCCGAACCACGTCGAGAGTGAACTTCTATCATCAGAAATACACATCTCTTACTCCTCAATGGAATGGCCGAGAATCGAACCCGCGACCACCGAGGTAGGACGCTAATTACCATACCAATCACGCCACCGAGGCGCTGGAAGATATTGTAGTGCCACGTAAAAACTCGTGTTAGAATGATTGCAAATAAGGCATTAATGTAGCTAATTGTATTCAACTATTTTTCTTTTAAATTTACGACAGAATATTTTATTTTAATATTAAACAAAAACTGAAAGATACTTAAATTCGTAATGAAACAAAGGACAACCAATCAGTTTCCCCCCAAAAAATATGATTTGTAAATTACTCACAAATAAACTTCTAGTTAAAAAAGTGCTGACAGTTTCAATCTCTATCTTTGTTATATCCACATTGTATATTTACACTGTTTCTTTCTGCTTCCAAAACCGATAAAAGGGTGTATAGCTCTATCTTACTGAAGTAATAACTTCCAACTATCACAACCAAATATATTATAACTAATAAGAGGCTACATTTATGCCAAGCTTACAGATACGCCATAAAATAACTTTTAAACCCAACTTAACACTAGCAAATTCATCTCTCTCTCTCTCTCTCTCTCTCTCTCTCTCTCTCTCTCTCTCTCTCTCTCTCTCATTTCTTGTAGTATTCACTTTAGAACGCTGCACAACCAAATATATTATAACTAATAAGAGTCTACATTTATGCCAAGTTTACAGATACACCATAAAATAACTTTTAATCCCAACTCACCACGAGCAAACCCCCCCCTCTCTCTCTTCTCTCATCTCTCTCTCTCTCTCCTCGTCTCTCGCTCTCTCTCCTCCTCATCTTTTCTCTCTCTCTCTCTCTCTCCTTTCTTGTAGCATTCACTTTAGAATGGTAAAACTCAAAGAAACACTAGTAGCAAAACGCTGCACAACTCTCTCTCTCTCTCTCTCTCATTTCTTGTAGTATTCACTTTAGAAAGGTAAAACTCAAAGAAAAACTAGTAGCAAAACGCTGCACAACCAAAACATACAATACGAAAAACAAAAACAACAACACTGGCAACTCATGACTCTCAAAACAAATACAGTCACAGAGCAAGAAAGGAGACAGACAAGAAAAAAAAATATACATATAAAAAGTGAAGGAAAATGACTTCGTCGTAATTTTGGACAACGACGCTAAAAAAAGCAAACATGCCAAGACTATGGAGATAAATGATCAGAGATTTAGTGGGCTTCACATTTTTATAAACATAAAAGGGGTATCGTAAAGGAGGAAGACCATTTTTGGAAAACGGTTTCCAACGAAGTACAAGATATATTTCTCTTTCTCCGTCTCTCTCCAGTATTAAGATTCTCTCCTTTAATTAATCTCACAAGCTAACGAGACCCTCTCTCTCTCTCTCTCTCTCTCTCTCGTATCATGAAGACTTCTACCTATAATTTGACACTCAAAGATATTTTCAAACATTCTCTCTCTCTCTCTCTCTCTCTCTCTCTCTCTCTCTCTCTCTCTCTCTCTCTCTCTCCAGATTTTTTTCATTTAAATAATCCTGAAAACGCTTCCCTATGTATTACGTAAGAGTTAAGTTCTGAGATGTATGCAACATTATCTCCATAATAATTTTTTATTTTCCTGCGATCTTGTCACTTTTATCAATTCAAATAATTCCTTTTCATTATAAATTAAAAGCTTAAATACGTACAATTTTCCGTGCAATATGTACCTCTGAATTATATCTACTCTATTTATATAATTTTCTTTAACACCTGTCATTCAGTAAGGTAAGGCAATAAATAAAATTAATAAATGTAATTACATTCCCTCCACTTGCATGGCACTTTCTGTTTTCTAAAATGACAGCGAAATTCAGTCTAAAGAACATCTATTCTGGTTTCTTCTCATTTCCGAATCTCATTCGAACGGAATATTTCACAGAACGAGGACCTCCGGCAGCTGTTCCTTCCATGCAACGATCAGCCCAGTCCTCAGAGAGGGAGGGAAGATGGGGGGGGGGGGGGGGTTGGGGGGGGGGGGGGGTTGGGGGCGGGAGGGGAGGGGAGGAAGGGAAACTTGGGGAAGTGGGAAGAGGAAGAAGGGACCCACCTTGACGCGGGGGAGGGGGAGGGGTAGGAGGAGGAGGAGGAGGAGGAACTCTTACCGAGCCCTTCAAAGTATGTAATATCACTGATCATGAAAAACTATGTCGTTATTTGAAAATGGTGCTTAAAAATTAAATCAACATAACGGTAAGAACAAATATAAGAGTTGTGTTTACATCCAGAAGGTAAAGAAAGAAATTACCCCAAAATCATCCTGCTACTGCGAAACCTTATGACTATTCTCTATAAGTAGTTAGGTACTATTTTCTAAAGTATTTTGACTATTTTCTAAAGTATTTTTTGGCACAAGTTTTCAAACTCTAACTAATTACTGAGCAAGAGAAAATTTTCCAATGCTTAACACTGAACGATTCTCTCTCTCTCTCTCTCTCTCTCTCTCTCTCTCTATAGCCAACTGGAGCCAAAGGACTACAAAGGATCTGCTAAATAACTGCATGGCTATTAT
This sequence comes from Macrobrachium nipponense, assembly GCF_015104395.2. Taxonomy (NCBI): domain Eukaryota; kingdom Metazoa; phylum Arthropoda; class Malacostraca; order Decapoda; family Palaemonidae; genus Macrobrachium; species Macrobrachium nipponense. The sequence goes on along the minus strand of NC_087202.1, from coordinate 24,754,075 downwards.
CCTTATTTGATTCCGGTGAGGCAGGCAGGACCTTACGCAGCGGAACTCAGAATTTGCAAAGACCCAATTCGGTATGTATGAGGGAGAACCACCACGTGGCCAACTGTGGGAAAACTTTCCAATGACTCGTTGTCGTAAAAAAAAAGAATAAGAAAAAGAAAAAAAAAATGGATTTTCTGTAGACAGCATATGAAACTCTCCGCCGTTGCCCTGGGGATGGCCTGAGTTGCTAGTACCATAGCTGTGCCGGACGCACGACCATGGCTAACTTTAACCTTGAATGAAATAAAAAAAACTACTGAGATTAGAAGGTTGCAACTTGGTACATTTGATGATTGGAAGATGGATGATCAACGTACCAATTAGCAGCCCTCTAGCTTCAGTAGTTTTAGAGATGCGAGGGCGGACAGAAAAAGTGCGGACGGACAGACAAAGCTATCTCAATAGTTTATTTTTACAGAAAAGTAATAAATCAGGAAGCAAATTGTAGTATGCAAAACGGGTGAAATCGAATGGAGAGCGCTTCTGTAGTCGAATTGAGTCTAAAGTGTTGTTTTTCTGATAATCAGTCATCAAAGATTCACGATAAGGCAGATTACTATACTCTGTTTTTTTCCATCTGTCCATCCGCCTGTGGTGTTTTTGTATGGTAACACTGCGTCCCGGGCTTTAGACAGTTACATTCACCTACATTCAACGATTATAATAATATCCTATTTCGAATATTAACGGTGTAATTCGCATACAGTCAATTATTAAAACACTTTTCAGTTGCAAATGTACACCCAGATAGCCTTTTATTTACCTAAAACTTACACAGCGTAACTATCTAAAGCCCGGGACGCAGTGTTACCATACGCAAACACCACAGATGGATGGACAGATGAAAAAAAACGAGTATAGTGTCTTGTATAAAAGGAATTAAGGCACACCGTTTAACTAGCTCACAGGATTCAAATAAAAATAACTCAAAAAAAAACTCTAACTTGAAAACTTAAATCATTAATTGTTACTTAAAAAAAAAGATTGAAATTATCAAATAAATACTCCCATACAGTAGAAATTAAAAATCTGTTCTAAGAAAGTCCTAAAGATATGCCCTAAAAAAGGAATAATATAAAGCTTTATGTATGTATGTATGTATGTATGTATGTATGTATGTATGTATGTATGTATGTTAGTATGTATATATATATATATATAAAATTAATCATCTAAGGCTGTATGTATGTATGTATGTATGCATGTGTGTGTATATATATATATATATATATATATATATATATATATAAAATTAATCATCTAAGGTTGTATGTATGTATGTATGTATGTATGCATGTGTGTGTATATATATATATATATATATATATATATATATATATATATATATATATATATATATATATAATACTTTCTGTTCGTTCCATGAAACACTAATACAAGTAAACTGTCTTACTGTATCTTTCATTTAATTTCGGTAACTTTGGAGTATGCTTACCTGAAAATAATAATAATAATAATAATAATAATAAAATAATAATAATAATAATAATAATAATAATAATAATAATAATAATACAACCCAGTCGAATTGGAGGACTGTGATAGACCAAAAAAAAAAAAATAATAATAATAATAAATATTGGAATCTGAACGGTTCATAACGAATTCCACACGAAGATGTGACGTTAACATTTCGTCTCCGCAATATGTCACAAAATATGACGAAATCTTGTGGGAAAACAATAAAGACAGATATGACCAAACAGTTCAAAAAACACTGTCGCTTCCATCGCTTTGAAGCCTCGACCTCTGTCCTATCTTTCTCGTTTTTGGCTTCCATTGATCAAGAACTGGGAGTTAGGATTCGAAACGGCTTTGCTCCATACCGCTAATACTATATAAGTGTTTAGTGGTCTCATTGCACCAACGGCTAACAGAAAGGGTGGTTAACACGGTTCCTTGACGCAATACTTGCCCAAACATCCAATTTAGTGCTGGCGCATCGCTTGGTGACACCCAAGCTTGCCCAGCCAGGCACCAATATCGACACCTGTTTGTGTAAGAAAGGCTGCCAGAAACCTTAGAGCGGCGGAGGAATATCAGGTCGTGCACACAAGCAAAATAATAACAATGCTTCACCCGGATGTGGCGTCGATTATCTCGATCTTCTACTTCTTGGTGTTTGCTCCCAAGCTGTGACTATATGGCTTCCCAACGCCTGCCTTAATCACAGATTCACAACATACATTTCATATCTACACACACACACACACACATACAACAAATATATACATATTTATTATGTAAAAGCGATTGTGTGATACTGGTCTCTCCCTTCTCTCTCTCTCTCTCTGAAATTGAATGCTTGGTAAAACACTAAAACTATACTACGTAAAACACATAAATAAATATATAAATAACGCAGAGATTGAATCACTTTAGATTATGAGAGAGAGAGAGAGAGAGAGAGAGAGAGAGAGAGAGAGAGAGAGAGAGAGAGAGAGAGAGAGAGACATCATCTTCAACGGAAAAAACAGCGAAATTCCCTTCGTAACAGCTATCTATAGCGTTCGCAAACCGCTGTGGAAGGTGGAAAAAGAAGAGTAGCTGGAATTCCTTATTCTTCAAACAATCGGTATCAATGAACAAAGAACGTAATTTCTAACGATCCAAATCTGATATTACAAAATGCTGCATTGAAAAACAATAATCATTTAAAAGAAATAATATGGGCGGATAAAACAAACATATATAATGTCACATTTAAATTTTCAGTACCACAAAAAATCATCATGTAACAAGTAACCTTTATGGACTACGTACGGTCCAAATTATTATTTCAACATCATCAAGTTGCCAGCGAATACTACATCAAAATATTACAAAAGGAAAAGATATTCGTGGAAAGAAAAAAAAAATATGTTTCTGGCATTTTCTGAAAGGTTTTGAACGCTTTCTAGATTCGAAACAGCAAGACCAAGATATAAAAAGAAAATAACAAAACTAGACTATTATATAAAAGCAGATTTAATTGTCGTTAAAACCAATTACTGAATTCTGAAAATGAAGCGTAGAAAAGAACAAGATACTCATAAGTATAAGGATACACTGTCCTTTAGCATCTGATTTCACACTTACGAACATAATAATTCTCTATGACTTCCATGGCAACTTGAAGCTCCTGAAGAATAATACCCTCTCAACAAACGACTACCCAGTTTCCTGGGAAAACACAGTTTCCTGGGAAAACCAGTTGTCAGTACAAACTTTAGTTTAGAACTTTATAACTTACAAACGCTAGAACTTTAAAGTTCCAATGGCAAGACCGTACCTGAGGCCTGCCACAAAACCAAACCGTTTAACCTAACTAAAGATACCTACAAAGCACAATATTCTAAAAAAAAAAAAAAAAAAAAAAAAACTTTTAGTTTTTATGCTAACTTTATGTTCCAAATCTTTTGATTTTTCGGGAACCATTCCATAGTCCTAATAAATCTCAATGAATAATAACGTATTGTAATTGCTATAATGGCCTTCCACACCACGAGAAATCAAAGACAAAAGATGCAAGTTGCCACAAGAGCTATTCCATTTTTACATACAAACAAAAACTTTAATGAATTTTCATGGGATTTTCGAAGCTAGAAAAAATCATTATACGCCATTAAAAAAAACGCCCACAAAGGCTGTTGGAAAAAAAAAAAATCCAAAATTGCCTTGATAACTACACGAACATAAAAAAAATCAAATTAATAAAAGACCATTTGCGGGACCTTCTCAACCTCTAAAAAACGATGCGGAATATGAAAATGACAATCAATCAAGTCGTGCCATTGACACTAATAACGGCAGTGCAGGGGAACCCTTAAACCACTATCCATATATATATATATATAATATATATATATATATATATATATATATATAATATACTATACATATATATATATATATATATATATATATATATATATATATATATATATTATAGAACTCTCGCTCTCTTCACGGCCTCCGTGGGGATATTTTTGTTTAATCAATTTTCTTCCTCCGTCCGAGACCTGACGATGTATTTTTTCCCCTCCATTTTTTCCTGCCGTGAACTGGATAGGATCCACACGCAACTTCCCGTGTCACTGAATGCCTCTATCGCCTCCGATGTTTTCTATTACTTTTTTTTTTCTCTCTCTCGCCAGATTTTCTTTTATGCTAATCACGATAAACTCCTACTTTACTTAGCCGTCTTGCACGGGCTGTATATCCCAGAACTTTATTATACATAAAGAAGGGGGGGAAAAACGTAGAGGAAAAAGTACAATTTGGTACACAAGATGAGCCATTTTTGGAGGTACAAAAATGTTCACCAAACGACCAAAGCCTCGGGGCGTAAGGGAGGATGACGTTAACTGTGCAGCTGCTTCAGCACGGGCGGGGGCGGGGGGGGGGGGGGGGGGGGGGGGGGGGTGGAGAGGGAGAGGAGGGGAGGGGGGAGAGAGAGCAAATGCAGATGAACCATATGATGATGGAAGGGCTCAGGAAAGAGGAAAAAGGGAGGGGGTACATATTACGGGGGCGGGGAGGAGGGGGGATGATAGAGGCAAGACCATTTACATCTGGCCGAGTTGCCAGTAACCCCTTCCCCGCAAACAACCCCCCGACGGAATGAGCACCAAATAACAAAAAAATAAAAGCAGAATATTTTCCTCAGCCTTCCTCTGCCTCCCAAACTGGGGCCCTTTCCTCCTCCTCCTCCTCCTCCTCCTCCTCCTCCTCCTCCTTAGAAGCAGCCGCCTACAGCAGCCCCGGACGTCATGTCATTTGCTTACTGCTTCCCCCTATAATATTCTTCCAGAGCAGCTGTCACACAAACCCAAAACAAAGTAAATCACGTGGTAGGATTGTGTGGCAAAAAAAAAAAAAGCTATAAATACTACAATCTAAATGTGGAGGGCTTTTTTTTCTCTAATGTTGGCGATGAAAATCAGTAACTCTTGACAGCTAATTAAAAGTACAACAAAAACTCGATGAATGGTTGGCTGAGCATCGAAGATATTACCGTTCCTCCGCGCTGAAGATATGAAGAAAGTGACAACACAACGAAGGAATGTTACCGATAAGTATCATGATATGAACGAAAATTGTCTATAAATTAAACATCTCTCTCGCAAAAAAAAAAAAAAAAATAAATAAATAAAATAAAATAAAATAAATAAAATAAAATCATGACCAAATAATTCTTTAAAGAAAATAACCATATAATTCTTAAAAAAAAAATAGTCTTCAAAAATAGTATTTATAAGGTAGCACAATCAGCTCGACCTATATCAGTTGAAACAAGATTCAACAGAGAGAGAGAGAGAGAGAGAGAGAGAGAGAGAGTTTAGTAGTGTGTGTATCTAGAAGTGTAAGAGCTTAGCGGGCGTAATGCTCGAGCAACAAGGGGATTTGTGGTCGAGACAGGAAGGTGTGCGGGAAGGAAAAGGATTAAGGTTTTGAGGAGGAGGAGGAGGAGGAGGAGGAGGAGATAAGCAATATATAAACCCTGAATCTGATGGGAAAGATGAGATGAACCCGCGGGTCACAACGAGCGGATCATCATCATTATCTGTTTAATGCCATCCTTAGAAGTGGGAGTAAATTGATATTGGTTTAAAAAAAAATATATATATATATATTTATAGAAAACGGTTAGTATGAAGCCCCACAGGAAGAAGGCGTTTCTGGTCATCCCTACGATTAGCGGCACCAAATTAGGGAGGTGAAAAAAATAGAAGTATCAACCCTGGGATGTGTGGAAAATGTTCACGGGAAGATGAATATAAATTATCTTTATCATATAAGGTACATCGATTCACACACACACACCACACACACACACACACACACACACACACACACACACACATATATATATATATATATATATATATATATATATATATATTATATATATATATAGTATATAGAATATAGTATATTGTATAGTAACATACAAGGACAAAAAATCTGAGTAGGATGGAACAAGTAATAGAATAAAGAGCAATACCAAAATTGAGATTCATTTTCCCATCTGATCAAATACCTTGACGACAACTCTTTTGCGAAGTAAATTTCCCTTTAAAAATTGTCGATAAAAGTTTCGCAGTGTGCATAAAGTCCATTTTTGGTCATTTTTCTCTTTATGAGAACATCTTGATATGCTATAATGAAAACAGCCTTTATATAAATATAATGGAACTAACAACTGCTCATTTTAAGAGAGAGAGAGAGAGAGAGAGAGAGAGTGAGAGAGAGAGAGAGAAGAGAGAGAGAGAGAGAGGTAAACGAAGATATTAAGTAGAAAAATGTTTCGATGAGGAGATAATAAATACATATACTTCTTGTTTGAGTCTAAATCATATGCTAATCACAACCAATTCACTTGTGTACTGAAAATGGTTTCACACACCACATGTTGAAAAAAACACAAAAGTAAATAGACACTGACTTCTGGTGTGTCGTAAGATACAACGCGGAAAAGTAATAGTGAACGACGTGGTTGCAAAAGGAAGTCCATTCTAGTGCAAATGTTGCCGGTCGGTGTGTCAAGAATAGTGAAGCCTAATCAATGAAATTCTAAAGGACAGCACCAGAGAGGGAGCGAAAAGGGGCGGAGAAGGGGGGGGGGGGAGGGAGGGAGGGAAGAGGAATACGTGGAGGGGGAGGGGGAGGGGGTGGAAGAGGTCGCGGGGAAAGTTTATGAATATTCATTTACACAAGGAGCACCGTGCTCCGAGCAAGAACCAATAATTACGGCTACAGAATATATGATCACACGGCCACAGGATTCAGGAAAGGGAGGGAGGGAAGGAGGGAGGGTTTGGTCCCCCAAAGGAGGGAACATCATTTCTCTAGAGCCACCTCAGGGTTTGAGTTTAAGGGAACTAACTCCGTGGCCCACCATTCTGGCCAAGATCCATGAAGTCCTGAAATTCCAGGGAGAATTCCCAGGCAGAATGACTATATAACATTTAAAAATGTTATGGCGTTCTTATATTCCTATTATCAATAACAAATTTATCACCGATGCCTATCCATCGTTCTCTAACGATGCTGCCCGGCAATATTAAGTGTCATTACGGATCTGCCATTTATCCTCATGCCATTACTGTCATTAAGTCGACGATGCCATTACTATCATTTGCTCGATAACGACGAATTAGGTTGATTTTTAGTCACATTTGTTTCATCTTTAAGTTTATATTGGACTTTATACCTAATAAGTGTGCTACATTTTTTAATCCCGCCGTATCAAGCCAAAACTTCACGCCAGTGCTTGAAGTGTATTACAAAACTTTATTAAAGTTCATGAACACCAATAAGCAACTGACATGAGTTACTGATGTATAGGTACTAAATCTTGGATGGACTTCAATAACACTTGATGAAGTTGTATCATGTTCTATTTTAGTACTGTCTGTATATTATAGTTTCTTTCTCAAGTAATGTTGAATTCAGAGAGAGAGAGAGAGAGAGAGAGAGAGAGAGAGAGAGAGAGAAGCCGCATTTTCATGGCAGGCCAAAGCAAAAAAACCAATCGCCAGAACAAGATGTGCAAAGATAAAAACGATACGAGAACATGATGCAATAACAATTTTTCTTATTTCCTGAAAGAAGTTGAATCCAAATTACTCCACATGAAACAAGAGTCAGAAATAAGAAACGTGCGAGGAATAAATAGAGAGAGAGAGAGAGAGAGAGAGAGAGAGAGAGAAGAGAGAGAGAGAGAATTCTCCTGCTCCGCGATAAAATCGATTCTCTGAAATTTCCATCGTTGATAGCGAGTCTCGCGCACGAACTCAAATCCTCATACCTTAACCTGTTTACTTCTTGTGTGGGTAGAGAGAGAGAGAGAGAGAGAGAGAGAGAGAGAGAGAGGGGGGCGGTGTTAGTGTGATTAGTGTTAAAGTCAGTCTACGCGAGTGAAATATTGAAACTTGTTTTAACCATTCTTTCTATGGCAGGGGATACACTCAGTAAGAATAGAAAATGACGTGAAGCGTCATTTGTCACTCGAGTATTAATATTAGCGCATCCACTCATAGCTGTTAGTTAAAGCAAAAACTCTTTTAAGTTTTTTTTTACTTTCAGTTTTTGAGATTTGCATTTCAATGCGAATACTCGTATATCTACAACGTCAACTGACACTTTCTACTAACTACTGCTTGGAGGTACCAAGCGCCTTAAAACAGCTGAAATTTTTTTTCTTTTAACAACATTCATTAGGATGTGAAAAAAAATGAGGGTCTTCCATACCAGCATTAAGACTTTACCATTTTATTAAAGAGCAAATGAATGTATTTAAAACATTTAGAGAAAAATACCTCTAAAGTTAGGTTAATCTTTGTAAAGAATTCTCATATTCAAGAGCTTCCCTCCGTTTTATGAAGGGTATATCAACAGACTGAGTTTTAGTTTTCTTTTGCATGTATTAATGGAATCCAATTCAAAGATTTCTGTCACACCCCTACATCACTGCATCATTTCCCGAAGTTAGATCTCCAATGAATTTTGAGAAACTCGATCCAAGAGTCCTCAAGAATTTTACATTGTTATAATTATTTTTACTTCTTGTCTTTAAGAACAGCTCTTGATATCCAATTTTCATTATCACTTATACTTAAATCCATTTGTAAATAATTTTTGGAATATTTTCCATATTATAGGAATATTTTCTATATTATTGGAATATTTTCCATATTTCTCTCAAGTCTTTACGTTGTAAAGGAGGGCTTTTGCAGACTATACTGAGAACTAAATGTTTGAAGCAGATTTTTTTTTAAAAGTTTACTTCGTGTACATTTTCCTTTTACAGATCTAGCATAGGTGAAGATTACGCATACCATCTATACTCATATTCAAGAAAATCATTCTCAACGTAAAATTCACGAAAGACTCTTCCAACTTTTGGTTTAAAAAAGGAAGTATGAATTTTAATGACTATCCAAGCCTAAAATTCTTTGGAAAGTATTGCAAACATAACATGGTTGACCTTTTAGGATACACACCAATTAGTGTTATGAGTAGTAGAACTGGTAGTGGTAGCAGAGAGAGAGAGAGAGAGAGAGAGAGAGAGAGAGAGAGAGAGAGAGAGAGAGAGAGAGAGAGCCTGTTGCGTGTGCCACTCTTATTAATTACGACAGTCTGGTTATACATCAACAAATCCGATTTTGGAACAGAGCTGCTTAAAAATCACGCGACTATCACAAGCTATTACTGTATTAATTTTTCTTCTTAGTGAAAAAAAAATAATAATCCAGATACATAAAAAAAAGCAGAGAGAGAGAGAGAGAGAGAGAGAGAGAGAGAGAGAGAGAGAGAGAGAGAGAGAGAAATACTCCACAATTCCCGGGGTCGAAATAACTCGATTTTTGTAAGTAAAAACTAACAACCTCAGAAATAAGAGAGTCCTGGCTACAAATCCGAAGGGAAAGGAGCTTGTTTTCCCAATGTTTGGAGAGAGAGAGAGAGAGAGAGAGAGAGAGAGAGAGAGAGAACGTAAAACAAGGCCGTGAAGGATATAATTCCTTAATTATTTCCAAGTGCTATATGCCGATTCATAGTATCTACAGAATAAAAACATCTGCTCAGGATTATTCAACGTATTTTCCTCAATAATTTCCGAAAACGGAAGACCAAAGAAACCTGTACACAATCGAGACCAGAATATTAAAACAGGTAGAACTGAGATTGGTTACTGTCTACTTGCCATAAATGAAACATGAAATATAAAACCGATTATTAATAAAAGTCCCACTTTGAAGACCTCGTGGAAACTTATGCTAAAGCTATAAAATGCAAATTCATTTTACAAAAAATGCCATCCTAAAGGATTCGTTGGTCCTAGCAGAGCTTTGGGAGTTCTCTCATGGGCCTCTCTGGGCCACGGTAAAGGAAATGTATGCTACACCAAATAAATATTTGGTAACCGGTAGGGGCTTATGTTGACTGCAATCAGCAGTAAATATGCATGCACAATCAGGTAACGGCTTTCTTTCTTTCTATTCCTTTTTATATGACAAATTTCCGCACGACTATTGGTCAAAAGGACCAAGAACCAAGCGGGCCTCAAAATATTTAATTTATTGATCTGCAAGACTATAATATCTGCGTTTTCATCGTTAAGTCCTCTGCACGTTAAGAAAAATAAAACTGCCTCAAGACCTTCATTTCAAAAGAACCTTAAAGGAAAGTGAACATTAAAAGAACGTGAAAACTGAAGGTTTTGGGAAGTGACTTCATCACATGTGTCTTACAAATGGAAACAATGATGCAAAGTGTCGTAGCCTGACAACGCAAACTTGTTTTACACAATCTGGGATATCAGGATATACTTGAGTATTGTTGACTAATCGACTCATTCTCAGGAAAAAAAACTTGTAAAAATTATCACTTAAATCACTAATTTTCCTTTTTCAAACACATACACACAAACACACATATATATATACATTTGCATTATATATTTAGTGAAATAATTCAAACTACGTTTATGTGTGTTTATCTAAATGCGTGTGAGCGCATGTTTTTCCTTGTTTTCTGGCATATGAAAAAATGTTCGCCACAAAGCACAAATACAAAAAAAATTAAAAAATAAAACAAATGATCTTCACGTCGTTTCATAAGTATCAAAAAGAGAGGAATAAAACCCCGTCGCCAGCTCCAGCCCTTTATGCAGGAGATAAGCAGGGGAGGAAGAACGAGAACCCTAACGTGGCTAATTCTGCCGTTCACATGGAGCAGAGAGGGTGGCAAGAATGCGCTTCTAAATCCTTGAAGGGTCTCCTGTTTCTTCGTGAACGCCGCAGAAGACGATACTGGCATCGTCATCTTTTCACACAGAATCCTTCCTTGTGGAGAGAGAGAGAGAGAGAGAGAGAGAGAGAGAGAAGAGAGATATCATTGTATATGTCTTGAATGATGATACTCAAACCTGTTATCTCTCATTCCTCATCTCTCCATATCACAGCGAGCAACAACAGTCTAGCAACTAACTCCTACGTTACCTAAAAGCATAAACAATTAAAAAAAACGCGCTAATACCGTCCTTACTTTCGTGTAGAGAGAGAGAGAGAGAGAGAGAGAGAGAGAGAGAGAGAGAGAGAGAGAGAGAGAGAGAGAGAGAGAATTTATAGTCATTAAAACTTGCGTCGCAACATCTAGTTTATTGACACTGTAAAGAAATTGAATAGGAAACTAAAGTAAATTAGTTTAACAGGGAAGCTTCATGTAATTAAACATTTAGAAACTCATACTGTATATATTTCCGTGGTTCGAGTCCATGAACTGACGAATTTCTTATCAACTAAAAAATTCCCCTTCGGTTAACATATATGAAAATATATCTATTCCGAGGTAGAGCGAATCAGATATTAAAGGACATTTGTAGCTTAATGCTCACTCTCTCTCTCTCTCTCTCTCTCTCTCTCTCTCTCTCTCTCTCTCTCTATATATATATATATATATATATATATATATAATATAATATATATATATATATATATATATAATACACACACACACACACACACAAACATATACTGTATATGCACATGAGAGAGAGAGAGAGAGAGTGGAGAGAGAGAAGAGAGAAACTTCTGAATAATGTCATCAGATGAGAAGCGGCCAAGCGACCCGTCGGTCTGGATTCCATTGTTGACTCTTGTCAGTCTCTGTTTACAGTTTGCATTAAACTTGCTGCTTTGGAAACAACACGAAGGTCCCCTATTTTTATACAACTTGCTTTTTTTTTTTTTTTTTTTTTTTTTTTGTTTTTTTTTTTTTTTTTTTTTTAACTGAAGCACTCGGGTACATTTTTCGAAGTAGGAATAATTGTAAAAAAAAAATAAAATAAAAATAAATAAAAAAAAACAATGTTAAAAAAACGTTGAAATTAGCAACTATCACATTTAGAAAAGAAAAAAAAAAACAGTAGTAAATATTGAAAGTTTTTTCCAACGTTTTCAACTTCCTTTCCTTAATTAAAGCACTTTCAAACCTTTCTTGGAGAAGTAGTAAATGAACACGAAAACTTCAAGGACATAATCAAAAGTGCTGGGACAATTTTACTACAAAGGTTCAAAAGAGAATTCGAGATCAATAATGTTCGCAAATCTCGTCTTGATAACTAATATCTAAGACTTATCATTGGCCTCGTTACATAAATTAATCTTATTGGAAATCTGAGTACTGAGTCATTTCAAAATCAACTTAATTAACCTTATTTGCCATTCTCTCTCTCTCTCTCTCTCTCTCTCTCTCTTATATCACAGTTATTATAAATACATCGATTGTAACTGGGAAATACCCTTCTATTTGGAAACAACCCCTCGTAAACCCTCTTCACAAGGAAGGAGACAAGGACCCCTGTAATTACAACGACCTGTTTCTGTCCTTCCGGTGTTATCGAAGGTAATGGAAAAGATTGTGTGTAATCAGTTAATGGAACATCTAGAAAAAAATAATTTGATTTCTAACACTCAACATGGATTCCGTAAAGGTTTATCAACAGAAACAGCTTTGATGAAATTAACAGATGAAATTTATAAAAATATTGATAGAAAAAAAGTTTCCATATTAATTTTATGCGACCTATCAAAGGCATTCGATAGTGTTAACCATGATGAAATGTGTAAATCTCTTAAGGAACATCACATTGATACTTTTTGGTTTCGAGATTACGTGGGAGATAGGAGTCAGGTAGTTAGATTAGGAGACGTAAATTCTTGTATTGAAAAGGTTGAATTTGGGGTCCCACAGGGATCTGTCCTAGGCCCAATTCTTTTTTTAATCTACGTTAATGATATGATTAAATACATAGAAAACTGCCTGCTAATTCAATATGCTGATGACACCCAAGTTCTTTTGGCTGATCAATTAGAAAATCTAGATGCCTTGATTAAAAGGACTGAACTAATATTGCTCAAAATTAAGAAATATTTTCTAAGGAAAGGGCTATTATTAAATGCCACCAAAACGCAGTGCATGTTTGTGGGTAGCTCACAGTATATTAGCAAAATTCCAGATGACATTGTAATAAAATGCGATGGGGATAAAGTAAAGATAAGTCAGCATGTGAAAAATCTAGGTCTACACATGGACAGGTATATGACATTCAGTATTCACATTGACGAGCTGAGTAGAAAAGTCAGTGGCATTCTAATGTATCTAAGTAGAGTAAAAGATTACTTTGATGATACTACTCGAGCCTTGATTGTGGAAAGCCTGGTCCTGAGTGTAATAAACTACTGTATTAAGATATGGGGAGTAACAAATGATATGCACATGGAAAAAGCTCAAAAAATCCAAAACTTTGCAGGTAGAGTAGCCGTTATTGGGGTGAAAAAACACGATCACATCACCCCAACCCTCCAGCAATTAAAGTGGATAAAATTAAAAGAAAAGTGTATGTACGATGTTTGTGTTTTTGTTTTTAAAAGTTTGAGAAAAGAATATCCCAACTGGCTATACACATTTCCTACAGTTGGTAATTGTAGGAATGCATTAACAAGACAGAATGAAAATCTATATGTAGACAGCTATCGAACAGATTTGGGTTCACGCTCGATGGCAATAAGGGGCCCAGCTTGCTGGAATAAACTACCTCTGGAATTAAGAAAATGTATAGATGTTAGTTCTGAGTTATTCAAAAGGAAACTTAAGCAATACTTCTTAAATTTTACTTGAATGTATATATATCCTAAAATTTTACAATCCAATTATTGTGAATTTTATGTAAATAATTTATATTGTAATGTAGCAGAATAACCATTTTATAATGGAATAAAGGTTTTTGACTTTGACTTTGACTCTCTCTCTGTCAGTTCCCTTCCTACGTCTTTCGCTGCTATTTTGAGCTGACCGTTTCCTACCATCCTTCAGACTTCTTCAAAGCATCAATATCTTTTTTTTTTTTTTTGAACGTCACAGGAGCTACTTATTGCCCCTCCATTTCTGTCTTTCTTCTGCTATCCATCAATATTTCCCTTTCCTCTCCTCCATTTTTATATAAAATTTTCTGTTCGAAATTTATTTCTGGTTTTCATTAGTATTACCAACACATTTATTCAGCTTACGATTATCATTCCTTCTCAAAATTCACTGTAATGGGGGTGGCTCTAGAAAAAAAAAAAAAAAAAAAAAAAAAAAGGACGACGGTCACTGCCATAATAACACTCAAGGGGCTTAATCTTGGATGAGCTTCTCGTGCAGAAAACTTCCAAACAAAGCAATAACACAGAAGGCTAATCAGCACGGTATCGAACCACTTACAATACCACTTACAAGTGTCATTCACTGCTCCCTTTTCCACAACTTCTATCCAGCACTTTAGTCTCCCTCTTCTCCTCTTTCCTAAAACTCCCGATTATCACATATTCTTTTCAACAACCTAACGTACACCTTTCCTTCTACATCTTCACATTTCTCTACCTTTCAATTCCTCTTACGCCACTTGCATTTCAAAATCAGTTCATCTAAACAGCTGAAACATTTTTTTTTTTTTTTCGTATCAACCATGCTGCCTTTCCTTTAATAATAGGAAAGAAATGAGGAGGGTCTTCAAGATTAATTTCATACATCAGTTGTTCGGCACGGTGAAAGAAAGAAAAAAAAAGGACAGTGAAACGAAACAGTGGGAACTACTGAAGTAGTCACAGTCGTGGACAATATAACTACAGGCCCTACTATGCCACTTAAATAACGTACGTTCAGTTCTGAATATTTATAGCAAATAGACATACATTAAAATTCATCAATGAAAGAAGTAACTGCTACGCCTACTTACAAATTAATTTTTCACAAATTTTATCCGATTACTGTTCCACGTCCATTAGTCCATAATAGAAACCAGAGCATTTTTCATCCTCATGCGATGAATATTGGAGAAAATATTCGACCGAAGTACCCCCTACACCCCCTAAAAAGCATATAACTAAGTACACACATTGTTAACATAATATATATATATATATATATATATATATATATATATATATATATATATATATATATATATATATATATGTATTTAGTGACGTGCAGGGTAGTATCCTTACTAGAAAACATATCAGAAATACAGACGTAACAAAATATTTATATGATGTATAATAATGAATCGTACACGAAACCAAATGAAATAGGTAAACTGTCAATGAAGTGTAATAAAATAATAAGGAATAAGGAAATAAGAAAATAATATAATGCAGAACAAAAGGCAAAACGTGATTTTTACGGAAAAAATAAACAACAACAAACCCGAGCCTCAAGACAAGGTAAGGGGATAAGAATACTTGACATTCATCCAACCTCTCCCCTCCCTCATTCCCTGACCCCCTCACCCCCATCTAGACCGGGCCCCCAACTTCATGTAATTAAGCTTATTATAGGTTGGAATGACAAGAAACGTATAAATAGGAAAAATGAGAGCACTACCTTTAGATTGCA
>NC_087202.1:24726089-24733589 GCF_015104395.2 Macrobrachium nipponense | reverse complement strand
GAGAGAGAGAGAGAGAGAGAGAGAGAGAGAGAGAGAGAATCATCAATTATGTATGTACATTATTTACGACATACAAGAAAAAAGTATATTTTTCATAAAAAAATCAAACAAAACTTCCTACAATATGACATTCAAAATCACATTTAAAAGTTCTCTAAGTAGGCTTATAAATAATGGGTTAATATCTTTTAAAAGTAATAGGAAAAGACAATACATTTACATATAAAATATAAGCCACAGGATGAAATATCTGTTAAAAACTGACAACCGGAAAAATAAACACTAAATACATAACATATGCAAACTGAAAATTAATATACATTACTACCTTACACCCCTAAAATATATGAACAATAAGGTGTATATACCACACATGTCAAACAAACAAAAATACTAAAACAAAAATATGAGAAAAAAATCAAACCAAGAACGCAGCAAACAGATTACGTGTATTTAAACCCTAACCGCCCCCCCCCCCCCCCCCCCAAAAAAAAAAAATTTCAAAAAAAAAAATCAAAACCTTAACCCCAAGAAAAATACAGACCACAGTAAATAAACAAATCACAGTTGCCATGAAAGGAACAAGGAGAGAGAGAGAGAGAGAGAGAGAGAGAGAGAGAGAGAGAGAGAGAGAGAGAGGTGGGGCTAAAAAATCAAAGCCTTTCTCCGCAACTGCCTACTGCCGTTAACTAATGAGGGAGTGTAATTAAAGGCCTACTTGTTTATGGATATGCATAATTAAGCTTATTACTCTCCCGAGGTGCTATCAGATAAAAACGTATCTAATCTAATCCCTTCGTCACGCCATAAAAAAAATTGACGCAGTAAAACGTCAAATGGAGCAATCACGGGCACGCACGCATGCTGCTGCTGCTGCGTCTCTCTCTCTCTCTCTTTCTCCTCTCTCTCTCTCTCTCTCTCTCTCTCTCTCTCTCTCTCTCAAATAAGGGAAAATCTCACTGTGCATTTAGTCTCTCTCTCTCTCTCTCTCTCTCTCTCTCTCTCTCTCAAATAAGGGAAAATCTCACTGTGCATTTAGTCTCTCTCTCTCTTTCTCTCTCTCTCTCTCAATCAATCAATCAATCAATCAATCAAATAAGGGAAGATCTCACTATGCATTTAGTCTCTCTCTCTCTCTCTCTCTCTCTCTCTCTCTCAAATAAGGGTGAAAATCTCTACTATGCATATAGTCTCTCTCTCTCTCTCTCTCTCTCTCTCTCTCAAATAAGGGAAAACCTCACTGTGCATTTAGTCTCTCTCTCTCTCTCTCTCTCTCTCTCAAATAAGGGAAGAATCTCACTGTGCACTTAGTCTCTCTCTCTCTCTCTCTCTCTCTCTCAAATAAGGGAAAATCTCACTGTGCATTTAGTCTCTCTCTCTCTCTCTCTCTCTCTCAAATAAGGGAAAATCTCACTATGCATTTAGTCTCTCTCCTCTCTCTCTCTCTCTCTCTCTCTCTCTCTCTCTCTCGTCAATCAATCAATCAATCATCAATCAATCAAATAAGGGAAGATCTCACTATGCATTTAGTCTCTCTCTCTCTCTCTCTCAAATAAGGGAAAATCTCACTATGCATTTAGTCTCTCCCTCTCTCTCTCTCTCTCTCTCTCTCTCTCTCTCTCTCTCTCTCTCTCTCTCTCTCAAATAAGGGAAAATCTCACTATGTATTCAGTCTCTCTCTCTCTCTCTCTCTCATAAAGGTAAAGATCTCCAACGCTCATTTAGTTGACTGCAATCACATGTTGTCAATACCCGCTCTATAAGATCAACACGTTTCAAAAAGGCACGGGGTAAACAATCCAAACAGCCCCCCCCACCACGTCCCAAATTTCCTCCTGACCCTTTCCAGCAGCTGACACTGACGTGAATCCAAGACCTGGACGGCGGCGGTGGTGGGGGACTGTCACACAAACCGACAGGAAAAGAAAACAGAATCCGCAAGCCGATGCCGTAGTAATCTTTCCATGGCAGCAATTCCTTTCAGTTTCTTTTTCGTCTCTATATTTTTGTCTATATAGCTTCCAATTTCTTTTCATAACACACAGGCAGGCAGGCAGGCACGCGCGTGCGCCGGCACACACACATTTACTATATCATATATATATATATATATATATATATATATATATATATATATATATATATATATGTATAATTAATACATATATATATATATAAAGCGCAGGAATTCGAGAAATCAAGAGGGCATTGTGGCAGTTACAATTACACACATATGTATATACATATGTGTTTGTTATAGCCACAATGCCCTCTTAACTTCTCGAAATCTTCCCGCCTTTTTGGATACGCTTGTCACTGCAAAGCCTTCTGATCGAAGTGCAAGAAATATGAGGGAATTATGAAGTCCGGTAGCGGGAAAATAACCTGGGTTACCATAATCAACACACGTATATATATGTGTTCGCATATGTATTTACATATAAAAATTTACGCATATATGCACGGCATACGTAACTTCTGCCCAAGGAAACCAAACGCAAAATGAAATACATAAAGAGTAGCTTGAAAATGCTCCAGAGTAAAAGGAAAAGATCTTGCCCGGTATGTTTGCTTTTTCGTGACAAGAAACTCAATCCGCCCTGTTTGTTTGTAAAAGGCATACACACACACTGCGCGCACCCACACGAGAAAATACAAAACGACCTAAAGCATCAGCAAAGAAACAAACAGGACTTCGGACAGTCTGCGTTAATTTGGGATTAAGAAATCAACACCATTACACCTGCGGTATATCGTGCTGAAACAACAAACTACATACCTCAGGAGTTCCCCGGGGCGACGAGGCCGTGATCAAAAGATATCAACATAGCACAAATGCCGAAGTCTCTGTCCGGCGGTGCTCATCAAAAGATCTCTCTCTCTCTCTCTCTCTCTCTCTCTCTCTCTCTCTCTCTCTCAAAATACAAAGGCTTTGAGATGGAAGCAACAGAGCAGCGCTGACAAATGCTGCTGAATAAGAATCCCGTCATGTCTCGTATCCATGTGATATAACAACTGACTAGTTGTTTATAAATAATTCTTTTTATATATTTGTACACTGACTGCCATTTTAGTCATATTTTTTTTTTTTGTTTTTTTTTTACATATTTTTACACTGCCACTTTAGTAATGTTTTTGTTATATATTTGTACACTGCCATTTCAGCAATATTTATTTTACGTATTTGCACACTGCCATTTCAGTCATTTTTTTTTACATATATTTCTACGTGGGAATGATGCGACAGTAACGTCCTGAATTTCTGGGTGGTGACCAATTCAAGTAACAACCAGACGCAACGTTCCTTCACGGATAGAATGTTAATCATTCTAACGTATATACTAATAGAAATACCGAAAGGTCATGTTGACCTTGAAAAAGGTTGCCCTTTCAATCGAAGGGCGTTTTCTAGCCTATCATCAGAAATTATTCTCACAATCGCTTGAACGGTTTCAATAAAATTATCCGAAACACTTTACTCTTCATTAAAATGTCTTACTCTCCTATATGTATTTACTAAAATCTTCAAAAGAATGATTCAACGACAAATTAATACTATAATGAAACCCAATTCATGCCAATATTAAAAAAAAATTAAAAAACAGTATATATTTGCCAAGTTCAAACAACCTGATTGGAATGTAAATGCAAATTTGACACAAACCATGAATATTGGCGTACTTTCACACAAACAGCCCAAAGACGTAAACAAGCGAGCCCCTGATCGTTCAGACAGGAACAGATATACTTGCAAAGCGCTGCAACGCCCCTTGAGAGGATGCAACACGACCGCCTTGTAGTGTTGTTGCACGCTCGTCAGCACCTGGCCTCGCCCTGAGGGCACAAACCTCCGTCTGTATTTAATGCAGTTACCGTCGACGGAAGTTTTTCTCGCAGCTCTTGCAATCAAATATCAAACAGATCGACTCCACATACACAAAGTTTTGAGAAAGCGCTACAATCTTGGAAATGTAATGGCATTAATTTTTTTTTTCGTTTTACAATGAGCAATTTAAATTTACTGAGAGATAAATAGCACAAGGAAAATGTTGCGAATAATGGCATCTGCATCAGGAGGTAGAAAGAACCGGCTCTTCACAGACGAGAGAGAGAGAGAGAGAGAGAGAGAGAGAGAGAGAGAGGCTAGACTAGCCCGCAACTTCAATGACGGGCGATTATGTTGCGTGTAGAAATAAAAAAAAAAAAAAAAAAAAAAAACAAAAAAAAAAAAAAAAAAAAAAAGTCTCCTAGCCGACTACCACCTTTAAAAAAAAATCATTTTTTCATTCACTCTAGCCAGCCTTGCCACAAGCTTACCAAGATACAGTTGGTTGAAAAACCATGAGGGTTAAATCTGTGTCATTATGACGTGAAATATATTAAATACAACCGCTCATTAGTCTTAGCCTGGGTTTAACGTTGCTCACACGATGGAAAGACAAAAATTTGTATAACAGAGACAGTCGAAGTGACTTTTTTTACGGGTTGGTAATACATGCGCTCTATCACTGGTCGATTTCTGTGTCGTCATTTATGCGGCCTAAATCAGATCAGGAAACATCTTCCATTTGATTCTATACGTACTATGTCAAACTGTTCATCCACTATATATATATATATATATATATAATATATATATATATATATATATATATATATATATAATATATATTATATATATCTATCTATATATATATATATATATATAGATAGATATATATATATATATATATATATAGATAGATAGATAGATACATAGATAGATAGATAGATACAATCATAATTTACTAGCACTATAATTAACAGAAGGCCAAGATGACAATAATACATAAATCACCACTAACATGTAATAAACAAGCCAGAACTGGTAAATAAGAGAAAAACGACAATATATTCAACACAAAGATAATTTATAAGTGATAAACATAAAGTACAATCGAGATCATAATTGTTACATGTCATTTACACATGAATTGGATAACGGGTACAAATGTATAGGGGAAATCGAAAAATAGTAAATACTATTACACTGTCGCTGTTAAACTTCCACCGTAAGTGCTCAAACTTTCCCTCGGTGCTTAAAAGTAGCGGCCTCCTCTCGTGTTTTCCCATGCTAAGCATACCAATCAATTAGGGGCACCTGCACACCGTAAATTTGTGAACAACAAAATGCCCCCCAAACGCCTCATTATATGCCCTACACAGCATAAACACAAACTCTCTCTCTCTCTCTCTCTCTCTCTCTCTCTCTCTCTCTCTCTCTCTCTCTCTCTCTCTCTCATACACACACACACAAAAGGTATATTGATACTTGGTTATGCTGGAGTCATCGAAAACTTTGTCATCAGCTTTCCTAGCATAAAAATTTCCAACCGCTCCGGCAAATTTTTCTTATTCAAACGATTAGAAATTCCACAACCATAGGCCTGTTTTCTCATTCAGAAACGCCCTGGAAATCCTTAAATGCCTCCTCAGCTTCCTTATTCAAAAGGCTATTCTGGAACATCCAGAGGGTTTGCATACAATTCGTTATAAGAAGACTACTTCAGTAAAAGGTTTCTGTTTTTATAACGCAAAAAGTTTCCCTATCTTTTTCGAAATGGAAGAGGGGTTAAACGCGGCGTATGTGTGACTTGGAACGTTATCTAAAGAAACTGTTCCAATAAACAAGCAAGAGTGCCATCGGACGTAAGCCAGTTTGTATATTTGGCAAAACTACGTTAAACCCTTTTGCCTCCTTATTCCCCCCATGAAAATTCACTGATACCTACAAAGGAGCACAAGTGTTCGAACCGTGGCGCTGTATATTCTGTGCAAAAGGAGTTTGGAATGAGGATTGAAATACTACTACTACTACTACTACTACTACTACTATAATAATAATAATAATAATAATAATAATAATAATAATAATGTATCTTTTCAGTTACGTACGGTGAACTTCTCTGTCAAGTAGGGCACGTTATTATGACCATTCCGCTGATATATATTCATCTACTGGAATCGCTTTACCATTACATTTGTATAGAAGAGATTATGTAAAACAAGTCGCTACTATTAATCAATTTTAACAGCTAACAATGTAGTTCATGCAATATATTTTTATTTAACTAAAAACACGGCTGAAATGGATAAAGGTTTTGGACACGAACAAAGATGGGTCTGTGTGTGTGTGAGAGAGAGAGAGAGAGAGAGAGAGAGAGAGAGAGAGAGATAATATCCGGGATTACATATAGATCAGATCCACCATGGGGAATTATCTCGCCAAACCCTACACAGTACGGACTTAAGATATTCATTTGTTGTTAGATTAAAATTTAGAAATTAATAGATAAAACGACGACATTCACAAACATAGAGAGAGAGAGAGAGAGAGAGAGAGAGAGAGAGAGAGAGACGCTGGCTGAGTTCCAAAAGGGAAGGTAACTGGCCGCTAGATCCTTTTCACGACGAAAATATTTAAACATTAATCGTAGCCATAAGGCGTTAACATCTGGTCTGTCGAGGTATCGTCTATAGGAGAGGAGAGGAGAGGAGAGAGAGAGAGAGGATGACAGATGGGCTCAGAGAGAGAGAGAGAGAGAGAGAGAGAGAGAGAGAGAGAGAGAGAGAGAGAGAGGAGAGATTTACTAAGTCATTAAGATGTAAAAGGGATGATTTATTTTTAGTTATAAAACATAATACAGAGGAAAACAGGAATCTAGCTGACTTAACCTTCTTAGCAATTAAGCAAGACTCAAGTTTTTTTTTCTATTAAATGTTTTTTTTATATTCCCGTATCTCTTGGAAACATAATCTCATGTTTTTAACATCCTCTCTGCAGAAAACTTCGCTAAAAAAAAAAAAAAAAAAGTTTTAGCTCGAAATGCACCGAACAAAGTTCAATTTTTTTTTTTGTACAACTATTTAAAATACCTTCTGGCTGAACTTTTAACAAATTAACGACGAGGAGAAAAGCTAATCAACTTGAGTAAGCTACATTACGAACTACAGAAGTTAGTTAAGAGACGAAAAAAAGTAGTATATCGAATGGATTCTATAAAATTACCAGGGGGGGAGAGAGTAAAGGTTGGTTAATACGATACACAAATTGGCAAAACAAGGCATTTCTACTTCGACTCATTCCAGACGCATATATCAACCATATTGAAAATCTATATTAACTACATTTTCTATGTAGCGAAAACATGAACGGTGTGATTATCTACTGATGGCACTGTTTTTCATATTCAGTTTCCTTGAAGCATTAACGACTTACAAACACAGGAGAAATAACTTACGGACACATTAAAATCTTACAAACACAGGACGAGTCTTTTGAAATGGTGAAATTTGGTTATCCATTTATTCAAATTACCATTCCCTGCTAAAATAATCATAACCACACCTTCATTTCAGTTAGTTTAATTATCCAATTGTACAGCATGGTTTCTTATAATATCTGCATTACGGAAATGCTACAACGGTATTACGTTGGTAAAATCATTCCATTTAAATTTG
>NC_087202.1:24698589-24716089 GCF_015104395.2 Macrobrachium nipponense | reverse complement strand
TTTAAAAATTGACACGACGCCATAAATAAATGCAACTTTCAATGCAGTCAGGAAACGCAATGAATTTTTTTTTTCTTGGGGGGGGGGGGGGGGGTGTACACCCAGCCGCAAGTGAATCGGAGTCGTATATCTCTTACTAATGACCTTAAAGGCTTGTGATAATAAGCGGCAACAAACTCCCTGGCATACTTACACACACACAAACACACACACACACGACTGTAAGTATTTACTGATTGCCTGACTTATGCAAATTGGCGTCGTCAAAGTTATGCTATTCGCGGGGGCTGGTACTGAATGACTTAGGATACAAACAATATAACAACATAATATAAAAAAATAATAAAAATTCAGTCAACCATACGACATTTATATTGTAAATACGGCATTAAGGTACTTTTTCCGATCATAACACTTTATTCAAATATTGATGAAAAATGTGGAATCATTGGGGGTTTAAATCATAAACATTCCAAAGTTTCATTTACAAAGCCTTCACCGAGAGAACTCAGTGGAGCGGTGATTAAACACCTTCTCTTATAGATGCATACCTGCACAAACACACGAACAAACTCACGTACTTACAAACAAACGAGCAAACAAACACGCACACCGGAAAGTGACAGAGTCCTCCGGAGCGATCAGCCGCAAAGACACTCGAGTGAGTGTGACTTAACAGGTCTTTTCAGACTAAGACCTCGAGGCATCACCTGGTCTCGAGGGATGATCACCGGCAGGAGATTCCGAAAGACACACACAAGTCTTTCGTTCGTCCCTCTGCGGACGCCCTTGGGAAATTCCTCGATTAAGAAAAAAGAAAGGAGTTCGCCGACTGAGAGGAGTTCATCGACTGACATAAGACAGGTATGCTTATACAAAAACAAAGCACAACATGTAAATACCCAGATAAAAGAAATCACTCATTCAAACACCAGGGTATAAAGCTAGTCCACTCTCTCTCTCTCTCTCTCTCTCTCTCTCTCTCTCTCTCTCTCATACACATGTACAGACATACACTTAAAAAAAAAGTTTGACATCGTGTCACTTCTATTTCAGAAATGGATGAAAATATGACTGACTTAATTTAACCACTACCGTAAACAATGATAAATAGGTGACATGAAATGAGAAAACGGAGAGAATTGATATTACCGACATATAATACTGACCCGTGGGTTAACTGTAAAGGATTGGTTTATCTTTCCCTATTACATTTACTACTTAACTGCTGCTAACAACTGAACCCATTTCAAGAACCTAGTAACTACTTATAAAGGATTTTATCTGTTCTAATATCAGAACGGATACCACCACTCACCCCCACTGTTACCAAGACAACAAGGCAAAAGGAAATTCACTAAGTATCATGAATTTATAAAAAAACCTTCACAGGGGAAACTTCGAGCTTTCTGAGAATCTCACAAATGAAAGTGAAGAATTTCAATGAATCTACTCTCCAAGAATATGACGTTCATTAAATGTCTATGTACATTTGCAAACAGATACCAACGCGGTTTCTACAAGTGAATCCTTTTCGGCATATAAAAAACACAGGTTGGTTACCGCCACCATGACTCGAACGAAACTCAGACTCCATTTCTGCGGCAGTTTTGAACTTAAGTTTATCTCGTCATCGTCACCTAGATTTTCTACAGAGTCATGGACACATCAGTGGACCACACACACACACACACACACACACACACACAACACGCGCCTGCACACTGCGACGCAGACAATGTCTGCATTATACAGAAATTGTGCGTTTGTGTGCGCTCTTGTTCTCAGCTAAATTAAGATTTGTCGTCACACTATTTTTACAGTTATTTACGGTAGATTATTTTAATATGAACATTTACACTTTTGGCTTGCTGCAAGTAATAGTCTATTTTTTAATCTCTCTCTCTCTCTCTCTCTCTCTCTCTCTCTCTCTCTCTCCCTCTCTCTCTCGAAATAACAGTATGGACAAATTTCCTTAAAAATATTCAGTATGCGTCTGTCGATTTAAGCAGCCAGTAATACATTTGTAATAATTCGACTCTTGTGGGTTACACGTGGAGAAGAGAGAGCGTGGTAGATCGAGAGAGAGAGAAAGAAAGAAAGAGAAAGAGAGAAGAAAAAAAGCCAGACATGAATAATTAAAATAGCGTTAAAATACATACATATAATAATTATACCAGGTGGGTCTCAACAAAGTATTCCCAGCCCACCGCTGTGAAACCAATTCATAAGATCTCTCTCTCTCTCTCTCTCTCTCTCTCTCTCTCTCTCTCTCTCTCTCTCTCTCTAATACCTCCTAGAGTTCCTGAATTTCTTTTTTGAATTCCAAAAAAGAATTCAAAAAAGACAAGCCATTTTGTATTCTATTTTTCTCAAAGTTCTCCCAATACCCACTCAACTTTACTCTATGGAGAGTGAAGTGACGTTTCAGGCCTCAGGTAGCAGTAAGTTGTTCCCAACGTTTCATCCCTAAAGGAGCAAACGTTTTTTTTTATTTATTTATTTATATTTTTTTTTATTCACTTGACGGTTCAGGTGTCGGGCAAAAACATTTTCCTGACGGTTCAAGTTTATGGTCAGATATTTATTTGTTTCTTGACTCTGCTCATATCAGGAAAATATTCCTTATACAAACATATCCTTACCAACAGGCGCAGCAGCATCCAATCCCCTCAACGCGTCTCCCCCATTCCCCCATCCCCCTCCCCCTCCCCCTCCCCCTTCCCCTCGCCCCTAATCCCCAAGGCACCTCTTGAAGGGAAATTGGACTCAAGAGTCAAGAGGTATAAAAAAGAAAAGGTCAAAGGGGTCTGAATGATTCAACTGGCGTCGCATTTTTAAAAACGAAAGATGCGAATAAAGAAGACTATCTCTGTATCACACACACCCACACAGAATATCGAGTGAATGATTCAATCCTTAAGAAGTATGTACAACTTCATTGAAGCACCGTTTTTAATTATGTAATATATATATATATACATATATATATATAATATATATAATATATATATATATAGATATATATAGACTGAAACCGGATCAATCACGGGTGTTATAATTTTCTTCCAAACACTCCGATTAGGGGCCACAGAGAGAGAGAGAGAGAGAGAGAGAGAGAGAGAGAGAGGAGAGAGAGAGAGAGAGAGAGAGAGAGAGAGATTCAGCATCAATTCTTTTCGTCACAGTTATAACACTTTTCCACACGATTAAGCATCTATTTAATATAACCAAATTCCTTCGCACCTGTTAAAAAAAAGAACAAATCTAAACTAAAGGGTACACAATAACGGGCCTCAAAAACCAGTTCAAAATAGAAAAAGAAGCAAAATCCTTGAAACCAGACGAATACCAGACGAAAAGCCCAAGTAATTTGTACTTATAAACGTCTGCCGAGATTCTCTCTTGTGGCAAAAGCGACCTTGTTGCTGCTCGAATAGACACACACACACACACACACAACACACACACACACACACACACACACACACACACCTCTACCTAAGTTTAGAAAACGGGAAATTTTTCTATCGTGGTATTATTGCTTTGGCTTTGATTTTTCTTTATTATATGCTGGAGATCTTATGTAATACAAGTCCCCCAGAAGGTGTTAATTACAGAAAGGTAATAATAAAGAAAAATCATTAACAAACTCCGCCATTGTATTACTGACGTCATAATAAAAAAAATGAACTCGATAAAAAAATGAAAGAATTACTCGTTCTCATTCAAAGGACTTCAGATTTACTCGCACAAGCACATCAAGTATTAAGCAAAATAAAACAAAATATAAGTAGTGATATATACAGTTTATGGATAATACTTGTTAACAGAAGTAAAAGACGCAAAACACCAAATGAAAAATATGAGTGATTTTATAAAATTACACACACACGATATATATATATACGTATATATATATATATATATATATATATATATATATATATATATATATATATATATATATATATAATACACACACACACACACGCGCAATCAGTCTAGTTTAAAACTCACTTCTTTTAACACTGGCACCATTATTCCCCTCGTACAGCTCGAAGTTGCTCACCTGGAATAAAAAAAGAAAAGGCATCAGTTATCATGTTTAATACATAGAGAAAAGTCCGACAATGTTAAAATCATATCGGTTGCAGTGTCACAATGTATAATGGGATTTATATCCTATATCCACTGTATTACAACTACGGTGCACAATACAGCAATTAAGTAGAGAGAGAGAGAAAGAGAGAGAGAGAGAGAGAGAGAGATTGAGAGAGAGAGAGAGAGACCCTGCTATGTTCAACTGGCTATCTAATTAACATCAAAGAAAGTCATGTAATAATGTTGAGGTTTGGAGAATTAATCAAGTCTGTTGCAGAGGACTAGAGATGTCAAAAGGAGTAAAAGGCAGTAAAAAATGGAAGTCCTGATAACAAAGCAACTGTTGCTTAATACCTACAAGGTTTAATACGTCGTTTCCAAACGTAACGCACCGCTAAACCTCATTTCTCGTCGTTCCCATTTTTACGACATGCAAGTAATTCATAACAGCATTTCCCGTCTTTTTGTCTTGATACGATTTAAAAAAAAAATGAAATTTTTTTCCCAAGTTAAGTCAAAACACAACACGACTGTTTTTATCAATTTTTTCCATAATACGTAGACCACCTGATCATATAACCATACTACAGTCACAGATGACGAGCAGGAAGCTTCCAAATTATCGTGGCCTGTCAAGCTACCGTTTAAGAAATCGGAAGCACAATTTATCTGCTATAACCCCAAGTTGAAACTAATGTCGGCAAAGACAAATAAAATCAAAAGTCAAATGACGAAGGAAAAATTTTTCTGCTTAGAAAACATTACCGGAAACGGATCCAAGAAAATCAAATCGTATTAGCAAAAGACTCTGTAAATAATAATATATATATATATATATATATATATATATATATATATATATATATGTGTGTGTGTGTGTGTGTGTGTGTGTTGTGTGTGTGTAGTATGTATGTATATGTATATAACAACAATTCCCTCTTAACTTCTCGATTTCTTTACATTGAAAAGTCAAGAGGGCACTGTAATGAGTAAAATTACAATATATATATATGTATGTGTGTATGTATGAGAGAGAGAGAGAGAGAAGAGAGAGAGAGAGAGAGACTCAATCAAACACCTGGTGGTATTCCTCTTGCTTCAACCCCCCAACACATTTCGCAAAAGACTTCCCCGAACAGTTCCCCCTTGAGTCTTATCAGCCAATGGTCATCGAGCGCAATCTCGGGCTCCGCCCCCTAAACAAATGTTCCACTTTGTAGGATATCTTGGAAGGATTGCCGCCAAATAAACCTCCTTGGCGTCAGAGCATAAAGGGACTTTTGTGAAAAAGACATACAAGGAATATGTGAGAATTAAATAGGATAATATAACTTTTTTATATCATGATAATACTCATCCTTACCACTACTGGTACTACTACAGAAGTCACTGATATTAAGACTGGAACAACAACAATAATTATAATGCTGACGTAGCTCCAGGACTCATGCAGAAGAGTGTTCTCCTTGAAACAGCGCACATAGTGAGAAAAGTGATGAGCTCCGTAGGAGACAAGATGCAACCCGGAACTCCACACTATAAAAACCACCCAGTAGAATAGGACGATAATAATAATAATAATAATAATAATACTAATAATAATAATAATAATAATAATAACTTAATAATAATAATAAAATAAAATAATAATTCCATGACAAAATAAATGTAAATGTATATTAAAAATATTCAATAAATACAATGACTTTTAGTATTATTTCTGTAACTAGTCAGCTACACATAAATAAACCTCCATTTTGTAAGTCACCCTTTTTTTTTTCGACATATCGATTGTTCCTTCTCTCGTAGGCCTACATCCGCCACCACCGAGCTATTCACCAATCAAGTAGGCCTATCAATTCAGGTATCAAGATGACATCAGTGGAGGTTTGAGGGCTTTGCATTTCGAGATAGGCCTACAAAGTTTCGGAAGGCGATTATTGCCAGGCACCTCTCAGCCTTATATATGGAAAAAATATAAAAAACTAGCCCCAGGACGTGTTTCAAGTGCTAAGTGTCTTGCCGTCGAATACCACTTGACAAACTTGAAAGGAATTTTTTAACCTCTGCATCGGTGTGAGAACTTCCTTATTCACTGTAAGATTAATGAAAAAGATAGCTGTATAAAGCACACGTTTAAATTTGCCGTCGTCCAGCCAGGGTACAG
Source organism: Macrobrachium nipponense (assembly GCF_015104395.2). Lineage (NCBI taxonomy): Eukaryota > Metazoa > Arthropoda > Malacostraca > Decapoda > Palaemonidae > Macrobrachium > Macrobrachium nipponense. The sequence goes on along the minus strand of NC_087202.1, from coordinate 24,709,818 downwards.
CCTCTCCCAACTGGAGCCTCACTCAATATGCAGTGTGGAGTCACCTTCCCCTTGAGCTTCAGAGCTGTTCGTAACGTCCCAGAGATCAGAAGTTGCTGTCTGGATCCTTTTACAGGTAATAAAAATAATAACTATATTCCTATAGAGTTTTTGGCTACCAACCTCGCCTCCCAATGAGACACGAGATCGATCCCATCGGAAGGGAGCGAATGAGAAGGATTTAGGCTCGTTTCCGGAAAAATCTAAAGTGCCTCTTTATGTGCAAGCAATGAATTATGCACTGGGCTGTTCTTCGACTGTCGTGGATCGCTGCCACGGAGAATGGCATGTACTATAGTAGATTCACATCAACTGTGCATCTGATGTTAGACCCGTCCCTTACGACACTCCTGATTGGCTGTTGAAAAGCCAATCAGAGGGCTGGAAACTTTCAGTCTTGAGAGAATTCACATAGGCAGGTTTACTTTTGAAAGACGTGTCCATCAGGAGAGGTGGAACATACATCCTGCCTATGTGAACTCTCGAGAGAGAGACTGAGAATTTGCAGCCCTGTGATTGGCTTGTCAACAGCCAATCAGGAGTGTCGTAAGGGACTGGCATAGACATCAGATCGACGATTGATGCGAATCTACTTTAGCAACTTCACCTTGAATGATAAACTGAGAAATCTGAGCAGTATTAGACACATCATAGTTGAGATATAAAAAGGGAACCACTTTCCTGGAACCCCATATAGAATACATTGTATACCAGTGCAAGAGGTAATTGGGAAAGAAACCATTAAATAACGAACTTGGCAAACTTACGTTTTCATACAGAAAACAAAATAGTGATAGAAGGCTTCAATTCGAAAAATTCTGAGCGAATGATTATTCACAAACATTAGTTAAAAGATTTTAGAGGCAGCATTTCGACGTCTGAGAGATTGAATAAACCGATCGAAAAAGGGCGCCAAGTTTTGTTTGAGCGACCATTCAGGAATCGTCAATATGGCGGCTGTAAATAACGCAGCCTCTTAACAACGGGAAGAGAACGAATATTCTGTGTTTGTAAATATCAGAAAATTATGACTTCTCAATAACAGTGCAGCATAAGAGAGAGAGAGAGAGAGAGAGAGAGAGAGAGAGAGAGAGAGAGAGAGAGAGAGAGAGAGAGGCAATAAATGGGTTTTTTCGGCAGAAAAAAAAAATTAAGACTTCTCAGTAACAATGAAGCACAAGTTTAACTCTAAATTATACAAAACATGAGAGAGAATAAACGCGTTTTTGGGCAGAGAAAACTTACTTCTCAATATCAATGAAGCACAAGTTTTATCTAAAGCTATACAAAAACAAGAGGAGAGAGGAGAGAGAGAGAGAGAGAGAGCAGAGACCCGTACCTTTACCTTACAGACCTTACATCTTGTTCGGGTTGCCCCAGGTCCCTCAGTGTGCGGCACCTCTAATGTCTACCAGAGAGTTGCTAGTACATCTTCCGGTATATTTTGCATCTTCCAATCTTGGATGGTCTGGGATGCAGTTTAGATATTTGTCGAGCTTATTCTTAAACACATCTACGCTCACTCCTGATATATTCCTCAGATGAGCTGGCAACGCATTGAATAGACGCTGCATTATCGATGCTGGTGCGTAGTGGATTAATGTCCTGTGTGCTTTCCTTATTTTTCCTGGTATAGTTTTGTGCACTATTAATCTACCTCTGCTTGCTCTTTCTGATATTTTTAGTTCCATGATATTTTCTGCTATTCCTTCTATCTGTTTCCATGCCTGAATTATCATGTAGCGTTCTCTTCTCCTTTCATAGACTATATAATTTTAAGAATTGTAGTCTTTACCCAGTAGTCTAGGTCCTTAACTTCTTCTATTCTAGCTGTAAAGGACCTTTGTACACTCTCATTTGTGCCAATATCCTTTTGATAGTGTGGGTACCATATCATATTGCAATATTCAAGTGGACTACGAACATATGTTTTATAAAGCATAATCATGTTTGTTTCAGCTTTTCTTGTTTTGAAGTCGCCGTAACAACATTCCCATTTTTGCTTTACATTTTGCCAACAGAGTTGCTATTTGATCATTGCATAACATGTTCCTATTCATCATCACACCAAGGTCTTTAACTGCTTCCTTATTTGTGATGGTCTCATTATTAGGTCCCTTATATGCATATAGCTTTCTTTCTCTGTCTCCATAATTTATTGATTCAAATTTATCAGAGTTAAATACCATCCTATTTACCTCTGCCCATCATATACTTTGTTAAGGTCTCTTTGTAGAGCGTTCCTATCTTCATCACAAGTAATTTCTCTACTTATTCTGTGTCATCTGCGAAACTACTCACTACCGAATCTTTACAATTATGTCTATGTCTTCAATCATAATAACAACAGTATTGCAGCTAACACCGTACCTTGCGGCACACCGGATATTACCTTGGCTTCATCCGATTTCTCGTCGTTTGCAATAACTATCTTGTTTTCTGTTGTGTAAAAATTCTTTTAACCATTTTCCTACTTTATCCACGATATTGTGTTTTCTAACTTTTCTTCTCTAAATATATATTATGGTCTACTTTATCAAAAGCTTTTGCAAAGTCTAAATAAACCACATCTGTTTCATTTCCGCTTTTCATATTTTTGAATATGTTCTCACGGTGGACTAACAGTTGGGTTTGTGTACTTTTCCGGGTACGAAACCATGTTTTGTCCTTTATTAAACAAATTATTTTTTATAAATGTTTCATAGTATTTTTCTTCATTACCCTTTCATACACTTTCATAATATGTGATGTTAGACTCACAGGCCTATAATTACTTGCCTCTAGTCTTGATCCACTTTTGAAAGTAGGGGTAATATATGCTAATTTGTGCTCATCATATATCTTGCCTGTATCTACCACTTTGTCTTAATAATATTGCAAGTGGCTTTGCGATAGAATGAACTACTTTCTTTAACAAAATAGCAGGAATTCCATCTGGCCCTGCAGCAGCTCCATTTTTAATTTCATTAATAGCCTGCACAATATCGGCTTCATTAATATCTATGTCAGCTAAATATTCACTATTTTCATCCCTTACTTCTATATCATTATCTTCATTATCTATTCTAGGGTGAATTCTCTCTTATATCGTTCTGCCAGTATGTTGCAAATTACTTTTTTCATTCGTTAATCTCCCTTCAATTCTCAGAGGGCCTATTTCTATTCTTCTTTTATTCATCTTCTTCGCATATGAGTATAATAGTTTGGGGTTTTGCTTGATATTTAATATGTTTTTCTTCAAGTCCCGTTTTTCATTTTCTTTTGATTGTATAATCTTTTGTTCTGCATTTTCTATCTTACTTTTTAGTTCTATAACTTTCCATGCATTTTTTTTGCTTTTGCAAGACCTTTTTCCACTTTCTGATTTTCTGGAACAAGATCCTTCTGTCTCTTGGTATGCATGAATGATGTTTACTTTTCTTCTTCGGTATATATTTTTCCACTATTTTCTCAATATTTATATAATATCTCCGTATTTACCCTTATGTCATCACTTACGAAAATGTTATCCCAATCTTTGTTTAATTCTTCATTAATTTTCTGACCATTTTATATTTTTTACTGTAGAAGTTGTATTTCCATATACCTTCCACTTTTTCATTTCTGCTTATCTCTATTTTCATTGCTTTGGAATGAACTGTTAATTCTATGACATTATGGTCTGAAAATACTCACATTATAAACTATTATTTCTTTAACATAATTCATCTCGTTCACAAATACTAGGTCTAAAGTATTTTCCTTTCTTGTTGGCAGGTGATTTATTTGTTGAATGTTGTTTCTAGTAGCATATCTAATAGCTTTTCAAAATTGCCTCTTATCTTCTGCACTACTATTACTCCTCTTTTTTATATGTATAAGTACAACCACAATCTCCTATTCGTTCTTTCCATTCTACGAAAGGAAAGTTGAAGTCACCAGATAGGAGAATAGTCCAGTCCTTGTGATTTCTACATATATCATCCAATTTTTCAATTATTAAGTCAAACTCTTTAGTATTAGGGGGTCTATATATTACTATGTTCATCAATTTTTCAGATTCAAATTCTACCGCTATTAGTTCACATTCTGAGTTACTATATTTCTCATATATTTTTTCCTTGTTTTTGTCTTTCCCATATATTGCGGTTTCCCCCTTGATTCCTATTTTTTCTATCTGATCTATAAGTTTGGAACCCTTTTATTTGATCATCATTCCCAGTCTCTTGGGAATACCAGGTTTCACTTATATTCATTATATCTATTTTCTTTTCATTTTGGGTTAGTTCTTCTAAGTACTCTATTTTTCTTTTTGAGTTACTCGTAACTAAACCCTGCGCATTCATCACTATGATGGTTTGCGTCGTTTCTCCTTCATTTAATACTGGTAATAATAAGGATTTTCCCATGTCTCTTTCCTGTTCTGGTATGTTGTTCTTTTTTTCATTTCCAGAAATTCTGACATTAAAAAATCCAACTTTTCCATAATATTTGATCTTCCTTCATCATAATTATTAATTTTGTGTCTGAATCTGCAATTTTCTCGTTTCTGCAATATCCTCTTGCATAATAAATAGTTATTATCTCTTGAGTAGAATTTCGGAGCTGATGCTTTGAAATTTTTTGCTGACACCTCTGCATATCTCATTGGTGGTTGCTTTTCTCTTTTACCTGATATTCTTGATTTCTCTCTTTATTTGTTTCTTTCTTATTTTGGATTTTATTACTTGGTTGGTTATTTATTTGATTATGATTCATGGCTACAGGGTGCATATATTTGCATTTTTTGTCGAACTTACATCCTTTTTCCTTCTTTTAGGTTTTTACATATTTTTGGATGCAGATCTCTGCAATCATCCCCATATCCATCTAAGTATGCACATTTACCATATATTTCATAGTTTGACATATCTTAGGATGTTTGTAGTAACATCTTTCTCCAAATCTGCAATTCCCTCTTTTCAAAAGGTTGCAGATTTTTGTCTTTCTTGTCTATTTTTTTCTCTTTCCCGTCATTGTATAGATCTGGGTAGAGCCTCTTCGGGATTTGCTTTTCTGGTGTCATATCGTAATTTATTTCTTCGTAGGTATGCTGCTTTATTGCCTCATATGTAGTATCAATGAGTATCTCTGCATCCATACTTTTATCTTGTTCTTTGTTTTTCCTTATTTTTTTGTTTTTTCTGTCATTTCATTTTTGTTTACTTCTCTTCCGTTTTGTCCTCTTCTTCTTTTTCTTCTTCTTCTTCCTCTTCCTCTTCTTCTTCATCCTCAACTATTTGTACATTCAATCTTGATTTAATAACATTGTCTATCCATGATAGACATGTTGAACAAAAAATTCTTGTATCTTTTCTCAAATCTTGTATTACCTCAGCACACTGTGGATGGGTTCGGAAATGTTGCATGCAGCACATTTTACTGATTAGGTTTGTGGATTGACTATGCTATACCAAACCTTACACAGTTTGCATGCTTTTTGGCATTCTTTTTAATAATGCATCAATTAGGATATTCACAAGATTCACCTTATTCATTTTCTTTGTCGGAATATGTTGGTTTATGTATATTTGTTCTATGAGTCTCTTGACCACTTGGATTTTATTTGGAACTTCTTCAATTATTTTCAAAGATGTTTCATTAGATTTGTTCCGCCAGTTTGAAGGATTATATCCTTCTAATATATCTATGAATGCTTTTGTATCTTTTTGGTTAGGACTGTTGCTGATTTCATAGATGAGAAATGCCAGTTCCCTTCCTGCTACCTCATCGTATTGCGAATTTGCTAAACACGCCAAATTACGCCACCTCTTCCCGCAGTTGGAACTTACTGCCATCTTGTTCTGATTTATAGTATTACACTTGATAAACTAACTTAGAAGACGCTTTATCCTACTATTTTCACACTAATCTTATCACCGATAGTTCACGAACACTTCTAGATATTTCTCAAATTCTAGTCGTATGTTAAACTTGTGATATCTGTTGATTATTGTGACTTCACGCGGGTACGTCTCACCAAGCAAGATGGCTACTACGAGAGAGAGAGAGAGAGAGGAAGTGAATGTGTTTTTGGGCAGAAAAAATTGACTTCTCAGCAACAATGAAGCACAAGTTTATCTCTACGTTACATAAAACACGAGAGAGAGAGAGAGAGAGAGGAAAGCAGCAATAAGTGCGTATCGGGAGACGCGTGGAAAGGACGGATAACTTATCTCGTGATGAGATCGGGGCCTCCGACTGACAGCCACGAGTCCGGATGAGGTATGATCGAGTCACAGGATATGCCGAACAATCACTGAAGGGCGGATTTACGAGGGATGGGGGCAGAGCCCCGCCTATTCACAAGGAAAATTGAATGCCTTAAGCCCCAAGAGCCCATTCTTAACAGGCTGGATCCTGAGAGTTTTCCTCCAACACCGAAATGGAGAGAGAGGGCTTTCTCCTCACCCCAGAGAACGAGGAATTAGATAGTCTTTATGCTCAAGTTTATTTCCATCTGATGGTGTACAGGATACTCACAATACAAAATACAGAGAAGATGGAATATATTACACACATTAAAGTAGACGCACTTTTATGTAATGATACATTATCATACTGTATTATTTCAGAACACAGTAGGTGTTTATGCATTATACATACATACATACATACATACATACATACATACACACACACACACACACACACACACACACACAACCACACACACATATATATATATATATATATATATATATATACTATATATATATATATATATATAAAACGACATTCACACTAAAAATCTTGCCGTAGGACATAAAAGAAGAAGGGGCCGGAATAATCAAAACCAGGAGATAAATCATTAATCCTCCAAAATGAACATTAGCCAATTAAACAGACATACAGCAAGAAACAAAATTACTATTAGTCACGACCACAGATAAAAGCAAATTCAATAGCATACCAATTGTAATCTTAAATCCATTTAATTTTCTAAGGGTTCAACGGGTATCTAATGAAAGAGACCGCCCATTAAACAAAATACGAAATCATCTTATCGTAAAACTCCACACATTACTTGACTAAGTTCCAAATTATCTTAAAACTATCCCACCTAAATCCTTGAGAAATTACAGGCCTTTCAAGAAACGCCGAAATTAAAAACACATGGCCAATTCATCCTTAGGATTCAACATAAAATTACAAAACAATGAAATTCTCACGACTCAAATTGTTCCCTAACTATTGGGTTCAAACAATAAAAAATAATTATCCTTAGACAAAGAAAAATACGTTATGAAAATTTTCTCAACCTACACCACACAGATATAGGCGGTACTCCTTTATAAAAAGGTTCCATACAAACACCCAAAGTCCTAAAGGATTCTAACGTGTGATTAACAATTGAAAACTAAATAAATTGAAAACCCATAAATATTCAATCTAATAACATAACAAACCAGTCGTTTACATTAAAAGAAAGCTATTCCTTTATTAATGGAAAAAAAATTTTTTTATTAAAACTATCCTACCTACATTATGATATCAAAATCCAAATAGTTCTTTAGAAATTGTCAAATATCCCAGACTCTACACAAAATTTTAAAAGTTAGTTCATGAAGAATGAATAGCAACAATAACCAACCGCTCCTTCCATTCAACCAACCCAGAAAAAAAAAGATCAAGTTATACCACTTCATCAATAAAACACTCAAGATCTTATCTTGTAGATCATCGCATTACCAACAATGAGAAGCGAACCGAAGGCTGCAAAGAAAAAAAAAATCATGAAGGGATGCCTTGTCCTTACAGAATATCCCTAACCCACACCACCCCTCCTATCCCCACCAATGGGAGCTTCGGGTGTATGAATAAACGGTGCCCCGCCCCCCACCCTCCCATCCAACCCCAAAACCTCCCACCGTGGTGTTTGTTGATACTTCGTTCTGCAATGAATCGCAATGTTGATGCTTCAGCTGCAACGCCTGAAGTTTACCTTTAGATAAGCAGAAGCGGGTACCCAGAGCTGATCAGGATACAGAATCTACTCGGTACTCACAAGGCTTTATTGGGCTTCAAACAGTAACCACAAGAGGTTTCTCTGGTGAAACTGTGTGGAACATCTAAGGTCTTCACGTTAGCTATGAACGTTTTATTATTATTATTACGAGCATGATGCGACGTATACGTTGCCTTGGAACCTGGTGCAGTCGCTCACGTACCCCTACACTCCCAATCCTCAACCTACTAAGCCACACCCAGGGCGGACAAACAAGAAAGATCCACTCGGAATTTATTATTATTATTATTATTATTAAAATTTAAATTTATCGATATAAGATTAATTCGCACGATGCAACCATCCTTTTTAACCGAACATGTTTAAATGTGGGTCTACTTCCTTCTATTATTATTATTATTATTATTATTAGCCTATTATTATTATTACTCTTTGAGGCAAACTTCGTTGAAAAGAATAGCACTCAACAGCATACACAGACCCAATCTTTTTTAACAAAATAATAATAATAATAATAATAATAATAATAATAATAATAATATAATAATAATAATACAGAATTCAACAAGTACAGAACTCAAGAGAGAGAGAATTAATTACGTCAGATGCTTTGACCCCAAGCTATGGGGTAACTATTCCAAAATGGAATGCCTCCAAAGACAAAGTTAACTGCTATAAAAGGGTCATTTAATACTAAACATGAACATAAGTTCAGGAGATTAATTAACCTCAAGTAGTAGAATATTATTCATGATTTAATCTCGATGTCTTCAAAGGAGAAGAAGTGAAGGACATCAAGCATTAGAACCTGCAATTTCACAATTTACAATTCCACAATTTCCTGCGATTACGAAACTGACACAGTTCTCAGCTTCGCGGAAATTGCCTTTACAAGGCAATCATGACCGGAAATGAGAAGCAGAAATCAACATTAATTAAGTAGAATGATACATATATATATATATATATATATATATATATATATCTATATATAATTATATTATTGAGAAAGCACATGCATGAAAGCCTTGTTCTGATCTGTCCTGACCTTATAGTAAAGGATCGTAAAGACCAAAAGATCTCGCGTTCTAAAGATCTCGGAGTTCTAATTTTTCATTTTCCTCCGTGCATTACCTTTATTTATAAATATCATCACGTTTCATATATTTCGTTATCAGTTATTCATCACACACACACACACACACACACACATATATATATATATATATATATATATATATCTATATATATATATATATATATATCATACGCGAATTACATGAGTATAAATATGGAGAGAGAGAGAGAGAGAGAGAGAGAGAGAGAGAGAGAGAACAAACACTTAACTCACTCTTCATTCACACTCAACACTCATTCACACGCGACACCTTCCATTGTTTTCCCCAAGCCACCTTTAATTTCTCCGCTCCAGACTTTCCCGTACCACCCCCCCCCCCCCCCCTCCCCAGGCCCCCAAACCAAACCGCCCAATGCCCACTACTCTGCCCATCTCCTCACCCTTCTTCCACGACGAACCCCAAAAAAAACCTCTTTAGAGGCTATTCAAGGTTATTCAAAATGTATCGCTGCTTTTCTTCGTCTGCGGCGGGAGCGAGGTAACTTTGCCGAGATATCTAGACCGGCTACTGAAAAAATACGCCAAGCATGTAATTTTGCTTGTTTATAAATATAAACACACGTACATACATACATTCATACATACACACACACACATATATATATATATTATAATAATATTATATATTATATCTATATATATATATATATAAAAATATATTTATATAATATGAGAAAACAATAGTGGATTCCTAACCAGTTTCGTCTATTCGTGGTACTTAGTAATATATAATATATAATATACAATATATATATATTATTATATATATATAGTATATAATTATAATAATATGTATTTATAAAGAGAGAGAAAAATATTATATACATCTAACCATCTAACTCGTACTGTATGCAAAATATCACTGTTATAAATACAGTTGTGCACCGGCTCATACCAAGAAACTTGGTAAATAGAAAAAAATAACCTAATTTGGTATATGCATGAAAGGCAGAACTCGAGATTCTAATCTTCCTCCCTCCCTCCCTCCCTCTTTCACCTCCTGAAATGGAAGAGGAAGGGGGCACCCAATTCCCCCACCCTACTAAGCAAAAACCCGGCCCCCCCCCCTTCTTTAAACCACCACCTTCATTCCTTATTCCACACCATAGTTATACCTAATTAAATCACCCCTTTATTACTTTCCCCTTCAGCCAAAGCGGCTTTTTCTCTCTTCGTAAAAACTTTTCATAACTTTTGCTAATTTATTCCAGCGCTCCTCTCCCCTCGAGTCTCTTGTCTTTCATCCTCCTCCAACACCACCACCGCCACCACCAAAACCTCCCCCTTCCTCCACCCCGCTCCCTCCCTGCTCCTTTTTCTCCTCCTCCTCCTCCTCCTCCTCACTGAGCTTGCAAGGTCGGGTGTGAAATGTTAATCGCTCCTCAAATTTATCGTCACCGACCCTCAGTTCCGTTCCGTTTCCCTCTCATTCCGTTTTCATTACGTCGGCAACAACGACAGACTCAAGAAAAAGAAGGCAAAAAGAAGTTCCTCGTATGACATAAATAACAAAGGGCATCATGGCATCTCTCGTTGCAAAAGATGGAAGAGCTCTCTCCTTTCCCCTTTCCTTTCGTTTTCGTAGTCGGGAAAGCTTTTGTTGTCATTACTCTTCACTGTCTTTCATTTATATCTCTTAGAGATTTGTTCGTGTTTCCGTGTTACGCTCCTAATCGAGACTGGTATTTAGTAACCCGTCCCTTTCACATCTGCAATCCAATAAAATGATGTGGCTATTTCATAAACGAATGGTGCTGACTCTTTTTATTTTGATTACAGCAATAAAAATGGAGAGGAGAGACGCCCTTCCAATGAAAAGGACAACTGATATATATAGAAAGATTTCATTATCTACTGATCAAATAACTTACATCAGATTGGATCCACAGACCAGCTTCAAGGGACTATAAAATATTATTTGTCAATCATGACCTATTTTTATTTGTCACAAACTCCCCGGCCATAGGCTTCCACACTAAAAAAGAAAGATAATGGATTTTGGCCAACGGAAAATTACATTTAACTTCCATCAGAGCGACCGACCATTGTGCCAAAATGATCTTAC
>NC_087202.1:24668589-24693589 GCF_015104395.2 Macrobrachium nipponense | reverse complement strand
GTGGACGAAGATGTTGTGGGAAAAGCAGCAGACAGCCAACAGTATTTGCAATAAAGTAGCACGCACGCACAAACACACAAACACACACACACAGAATACTTTTGTAGGAGAAACAAACAACAGTATTCATAGGAAAACAGCAGAGAGACTGAAGCATTCTGTAAAAGAAACAAAACTTACTAACTACAGAGAAACAGCAGTATCTTTGGTAATTTTAGGAAAAGCCGCTGCTGCCCAAGTGAAAGAGCCCTTGCTGGCATATAGCCAGATTAACCCACATCATCAGCAGCGGAGCAACAGTATTATCTGAAGGCAAAGCAGCAGACAGACAGACAGACAGACAATGTTTACTGGAGGAAGATCGGACAGCAATATCAGTAAGAAAAATAGCAAATAGAAGGTAGACTTTGTAGTAAATCCAGAGAGAGAGAGAGAGAGAGAGAGAGAGAGAGAGAGAGAGAGAGAGAGAGAGAGAGAGAGAGAGAGAGAGAGAGCAATATCAGTAAGAAAACCAGCAAATACATGGTAGATTTTGTAGTAAATCCAAACACACACACACACAGAAAGAGAGAGAGAGAGAGAGAGAGAGAGAGAGAGAGATCAGCAAGAAAAACAGCAAATAGATGGTAGATTTTGAAGTAAATCCACAGAGAGAGAGAGAGAGAGAGAGAGAGAGAGAGAGAGAGAGAGAGAGAGAGAGAGAGAGAGAGAGAGAGAGCAATATCAGTAAGAAAAACAGCAAATAGATGGTAGACTTTGTAGTAAATCCACACATAGAGAGAGAGAGAGAGAGAGAGAGAGAGAGAAGAATTTGTAGACAGTAGAAGGTGCGTATTATTCAGAATTCCACTTCTAAGAGGATTTAAGCATCAATTAATACCTAAAGAAACTCTCAGCAGAAAATAAAAGGAAAAAGAGAGAAAAAAAAGAGCGGAAAGGAGGAGAGAGGCGTATCCGGTAGACTCAAGATGCAGACACATGAAACAAAAGAACTGCTAATGACGATCTCATACATACACACACATAAACACACACACAAATACAAAGTTAGGCCTATGTCGCTTCCCCAAAACTCTTGTTGACTGGATGGGTCTCTCTCTCTCTCTCTTAAATGAGTCGTACTATATTTTCTATAATCTACTAGACTTTATTCCTCATATCATCATATTAGTAAATTAATAATACCAGTCGTATCAGTTGATATAAATGAAATCACCTCTCTCTCTCTCTCTCTCTCTCTCTCTCTCTCTCTCTCTCTCTTAATAAGTCGTGCTATAATTATTATAATATGCTTGACTGTCTCCCTCTTATCAGAGATATATGAATAAGTCATGTCTGTTGATACTACTGAATTCACGTACAAAACAAAGTGTAGCAATTTCAACCTCCACAAATATGCATGCTCGTACAATTCAATAACATCTTATAAATATAATTACATTTGCTAATTAGTGAACATATCCAGAAACAAAACTAACGGCCTTTGCTAATAATTATTCATCAAACCTCCAACGAAAGCTGAACTTCGGTCGGACTTTTTTTCTTCTTCCCCGAAGAGATCTAGAGAGTTTAATAAGAGTGGGCGGTTCGGCGATGAACGAAACCTTTCAGATAGATAGATCCTCTTTAGCGTAAGCATTATATGCATCCGGCCACTCACTCATCCCACGTGCATCCCATGCGAAAGATGAACTGGCTGTACATTTCATTCAGCTCATCCATTCTCCGGTTTAAATTAAAAATTGGACAGCAGCATCAGCTTTCAGAGCCAAATCACCCGTCTGCGAACGAAACTTCGATTATTACTATATAATAAGTTCGAGTGTCTGAAAGTGATATGAAGCCGCTCGTGACCAACTCCCCATCCTACCCCCGCCTCCGACCCCTCCCACCCACGCCAAAGATTATCTCGAGCTTATATATTATATATATATTTTATATTACTATATATATTATATATATATATATATATATATTTCTTCTATATGTATAAAACATTTAGCCACAGCACTGTATTGAACATATCGACTGAGTGGTCCTCGTGGGGGAGGGGGGAGGGTCCCATCCGATGTTCTCGGTGAGGCTAGAGAGGGAGAGGGGTGGTTTGCTAAGATATAGTATCCTACAAGCTCTTACGTCCACCCCCTCTCACCAACCCCCCGGTCTCTACGTCCACCCCCCCTCTCCCCCCCCCCCACCCCCCCCCCCCCCCCGCCCCAAAGAATATCTCAATAATATTCCTTAGGTACTTTTAAAACATTAACACAAAACTGCAGCGCGACCGTATCGACTGAGGGGCGGAGGGGAATGTCTCCCCTCCCCCCATCCCATGCACCCGGTAGGGCGATAGAAGGGGTGAGGGAAAGGGCGTGTTAAGAAGTAATCTGCGGAAGCCTTCCTTTTGCCAGGGAGGGAGGTTTCCCCTTTACCCCACCGAAAAAAGAAAAGTTTACTACCACCACACGTGCGGGCCAGATGGAGGTTTTGTTGGGAAGCTGTCTGCATCGCCGTCACTCTCTCTCACCATTTCTGTTTCCTCTGTCGTCGAGCGCATAAATATAATCCCCGGGGGCCTTCTCATGTGTGTGTGTGTGTGTACTTTCACTGTCGTCACAATGACGCCCTTGTAGTTCCCCGTGTACAACATGGTGCCCCTCGGAAGGGTGACTTCATCATCACCTGCGCCCCTCAGAGGACGAGTTCTTCTACTACTACTACACACTCGACTTCTTATGCCAACACAGCCTCAACAAATGTTTCTTTTACTCTTTGTCACCACCTCAGGTACCTTGAAATTAATCTCTCTCTCTCTCTCTCTCTCTCTCTCTCTCTCTCTCTCTCCTATGCGTGGGCGTGTTTATTCTTTCTCTTGTACGTACAAAAAAAATTAGAGCAGTGTCAGTACAATCTTAAGCACTCACACAAACATATACACAAGCATGCAGGGGGAGCAATTTCGTCCTTATCCTTAACTTTCGATCTACTGGGCACAACTATTGACGACCCAAACAATAATACCAGCAATAACAAAAGCATAATATCCATGCTATTGGCTCCATCCGGGATTCAGGTCAATTTTAATAAACAAGTCGGTTTCAAGTCATTCCACCTATTCAGAGAAAGCCATCTCCTCGTGTACCAAACAATGCGATTACCATGAAATAAAAGAATAAAAAACGGACAACTAATATTATTCTCTCTCTCTCTCTCTCTCTCTCTCTCTCTCTCTCTCTCTCTCTCTCTCTCTCTCCTTTACACAATTGCTATCTGATACTGTCAATGATCCTTCGAATATTATTCGGGTATTCACACGCTAATGAGACGCACCCTAATAACCTACAATATCATTTCGCGACTCTCCCCCTACCCCACAATCCCCACCCCATGACCAAACCTACCCCATGCCCCCTTTATCCCCAACACACACCACCTAGCCAAGACCACAAACTCCTTCCAAACAGACGCTGCTGATGGTAACTGGTTTTGGCCAATTAATTATTCAAATAAATATTCGTTTGTCCAGTCCTGTTATCTGCACATGCACTGATTGCCAATTCAGAACAACCGCGCATCTGGTATGTATGCAAGTGCAACACAAGGCTATTCAGATATTATAAAAATTCGATACGCCACACATTTGACGCAGGTTTATGTAAAAAAAAAAAAAAAAAAAAAAAAAAAAAAAAACAAAAAAAAAAAAAAAAAAAAAAAAGTCAAAGTCTAACAATGATCAAATTATAAAAGAAAAAACATACATGCTCAAACACTAATTGGGCTTGTATGTCCCCCCCCCCCAAAAAAAAAAAAAAATAATAAAAAAAAAAAAAAAATAAAAAAAATAAATCACAAGAGGTGCGGTCTTTGTCAAAACTGATCAAAACATAAACAGCAGTATCAATTTTTTTAGTCTGACACGTACTTGGCCAAGTGAAATTTTGTGGTCTTGAATTTGATTAACTTTGATAAATTCAAAAACGACACAAAATTTAACATGCTCTTGCAGTACGTGTCAAACTGTAATATTTGAAAAGGCTGTTCGTGTTGAATTATTCAAGTGGTGCAACGTGTCAAATAACAAAACGAAAAAAATAAAATCCAACAAGCTGGTACGAATCAAATTAAAACATGCAAAATAACCACACGGGTTTGACACGAGGTGGAACGTATCACATTACAAAATAAATAAATAAAAATAAATTAATAAAAAAAGGGATATTTGGCAAGCTGGTACGTATCAAATTAAAACATACATAATAACCACACGGGTTTGACACGAGGTGGAACGTATCACATTACAAAATAAATAAATAAAAATAAATTAATAAAAAAAAGGGGATATTTGGCACGGGACACTGCTTATAAACTAATAAAATTTCAAAGAGCAGGACGTCCAACGCTGGCGCTCACGTACACGTACATTATTTGCACACACGAACCATAAATTAGCATTCCAACATCATGGCATGTAATGAAGTAACCGCATTCTCCCTATCCACTTAAGCCTCGGCGCCTAATTCTGCATCGGCTTTAATTGTTGCCCGACGAGATACTCTCTCTCTTCTCCTCCTCTTCTCCTCTCCCTCTCTCTCCTTCTTCCTCTTTCCTCTCTCTCTCTCTTGTTGTCATCGTGGCTGTCGACACCCTCCGTCTCGGTAGCTACCTCCAGTCTTAAGTGCCCCATTCAGCGAAGGAACATGGACAATTCAACTAAAGACTCTCTCTCTCTCTCTCTCTCTCCTCTCTCTCTCTCTCTCTCTCGTCCTCCGTACGGCTTCGACCTAAATGACGTACATGAAATGCTGCTCCCTCGTTTCTATTTGACAAAGTTCATCTATAGATCCCGAAATCCTGACCAAGAGGCTTAAGGGTTCGATATCCTTTTCCCGCCATTTTAATGACTTCTTCTTCTTCTTCTTCTTCTTCTTCTTCTTATTATTATTATTATTATTATTATTATTATTAGAATATCAAACTTAGGCCAAAGTCCAAGCGCTGGGACCTACGAGGTCATTCAGCGTTGAAACAGAAATTGAGAGCATGGAAGGTTTTACAGGTATAACAGGAATAAGACTTTGCTGTTGCAATAGGAAACAATTTTTCTATGAAAGGGTAGAAAGTGAGATGGAACGAAGGTACTTTAACAGGAGTGAAAGGGGTTGCTGCTAGGGGCTGAAAGGACGTTGCCAAAAATCTAGTAATGCCCCCAGTATAATAATGTCTGCTGACTTTTTATAAGGTTTTACTTAGCTTTCTTCTTTTCTCTGTTTGTTTGTTTGTTCAATTATCGACTTGTTCCCTTCGTCCGATACACTTGAAATGTTGCAATGTTACCCTGTCCCGGTGACAATACGACCGTACATGATCAGCAGGTCAGGAGTGACCTCTAGTAGCCCTACAAAATACAGTCAGTATAGCAATTTCGTTAGCTACTTTCATAAATCGGCTAAATTTGGCAAAACTAAAAAGGATACAATGAAAATATATATATAAATTTTGTTTTTTCAAAATGTCCTTTCATTAAAATGCACTATAAAGTTAGAAATACATTTTTTGAGACACCAGGAGTTTCTTACAATTAATAATGTCTAAAAAAAGCCTTGGCATCAAGAAAAATTTATATATATATATTATATATATATATATATTATATATATATACTTGTAGTATTTCCTTCCTTGTTTGGCGCCCACGCTTTTATTTTTGTAGAGTTAATTAATTGTAAGAATATCCTGGTGCGTCTCAAAAAATATATTTTTCCCTTTTTAGTGCATTTTGATAATAGCGAGTTTAAACATTTTTTTTTAACTTACTTACTCTGGCAGCTATTATAAAAACACCAGCCTGTTTGTATTCTATTACCGATTATATGACTGTGTTTTCTGTATATTATTATTATTATTATTATTATTATTATTATTATTATTTCACCTGTTAATGTTTTATGTACTGTATTGTATTATCACTCTGTGCTTGTACATGACCATGAGCTGAACTAGATCTGTTACTATCATTAGTATCATTTTCATTGTAAGTTGGCATCAACTATTACATCAGGGAGAGGTTATAATTGTAGCAACAACAGCTGCAAGATTCATCTCAGTAACACCATACAAAAAATAAGAACATATGACAAGGGTTCATGACTTATCAAAATAATTATAAATAAATACACTTAGGTTTCGAAAGTTACATCATCGACACTTTATTGAATTAAATATTCAATTTTTAGTACAGTTGCTTATTCCTATTACAAAGATTCCATTACGACCGGAATTAAAAATGTTTCACCAAACACAAGCGAACTGGCCATTGTTAAAACCTGATCGAAATTTGTTGTTAATCTCTGCACTCAGTTTAGTGTGTGTGTGTGTGTGTGTGTGTGTGTGTGTGTGTGTGTGTAAACACTTACGTGAAATGACATATGACAGCAAAATAGGAAAATTATGAGAATATTCTTCAATACAGTAGTTGGTGCAACATCAATATATGAATAACCTAACGAAGTAACAACAGAGAAACAATTAGTAAAAACAGTTTCCATTACATTAAGGCTATGGAGCAAAGCATGTGCACAACACTGACAGTATTGAATGTTTTATAGTAATAAAAGCTTTTGTATCGTGAGATAATCATAGCATAAGACCATAAGCCTAACTTGTACTCCTGACCAGTCTATCACAAGGAAAACTTTCCCATCAACTGGGACCACGTGCTGTGATAAGCAATCATAAGTAAAACTTCCTTATAGTGGGATAATCCTAGCACAAGACTCGTTCTTAATAACTAATGAATAAATGAATAAGAAGAAGTCGACAAACTTCCAAGATGATCGTGACGTCGAGCATGGGGAAAAAACCAGCGTAGAGCTATGAACACTCACGTCTTCTCTCTCTCTCTCTCTCTCTCTCTCTCTCTCTCTCTCTCTCTCTCTCTCTCTTTCTCTTCTCTTCTCTTTCGACAAAGCATCCAATGAATGGTTCCATCCCCCTTGTCAAGGCCACACCGTTATGCAATATAATTTAAATTGCACATCCTAAGTACTGATTCCTCATGTCTGTTGTTGTTTCTTCCTCTCTCTACTTATGAAAAGTGAACTGGAGAGAGAGAGAGAGAGAGAGAGAGAGAGAGAGAGAGGAGGGAGGAGAGAGAAGCTTAGAGAGAGAGAGAGAGATTCAAAACCAAACGAAAAAATCCAGATTGGATGGAAAAAGAGACATCAACATGGAAGACAAAAAAAAATTAAAAACCTCAGATTTAAGGACGGTGGGCGCCCCCCCCCCCCCCCCCCCCCCCCCCCATCCCCTTCCCTCCCAGAGTCTGAAGACAAAGGACAAAGCAAGATCTCCGAATCAACTGAGGTCCGCCAAAGATTCGAGCGTAAATCTACACCCTTGCGGCGAACTCCCGAGGAATCCAACGCGACCAAACGACTAATTAAACACCTTCGCAGTTTTAACTTCCGCCATCAACATTCCCCGCGCAGAGATAACGAAGGGCTGAATCTGGCACACTGGCGCGTACACCCACGCAGAGAATGTGCCGCTGCCACATACACTCACATACAGAATGTGCCGCTGCCAAGTGGCGACTGCCGCTCTGCCAGTAAACTGTCACTCCTACATCAAGATGGGGGCTGAGGATTCCGTGCCCAACGAAAATTCGAGCAGGGATTGGGGGCCGGGGGTGGGGGATTCATTCTGCCACCTTGTTGCTCCAGTGCAATGAAGTAATAACAAAACGAAAAGGAAATTTACAAAACTCACTTATAACAAAAAATAAAATTTCATTTTTTTTTTTCTTCGAAAAATTGATATGACATGAAGCTTCCACAAATACCTCCCGATGAGCACCAGTACTGAGAGAGAAGAAAGTTAAATCTTAACTTCCACCTACATATAGAATGCATCCTCTATCCTCTATAAACAGCAAAAGAAAAAAACATTTTTTTTAAGATGTTAGTCTAAAGCTATATCCAAATACAGAATGAGTTGTCTTACAGGGCTAGGTTTATTACAGAGATTTAAGGAAAATAATTAAATCATTCCCAGCCTTAATAATAATTAATAATAATAATAATAATCAATAATAATAATAATAATAATAATAATAATAATAATAATAATAATAATAAATAAGCCCAGCAAAAGCCCAAAAAGTTCAAGGGTGAACACTTCAGTTATAACAGTAGGAAAAAACCAACACAAAAAAGGCAAGGAATTTAGAAGAGACACACAACAAAGAATACAAATAACAGACATGAACGTAAGACCTCGAGAGAGAAGAGAGAAGTTTTGCACCAAATAAACCGAAGGCAGAATGCAAGCAATGACAACCATGAAAGCAAAGAGATAATACAAGTTCACGACGAGGCAGGACACAGTGGCGTAACTGATAAGCAAGTGCACATTCCCTTCTTCGTGCCAAGAGTGTTCAGAGTGCCTTCTGCACACACACACACACACACACACACACACACACACACACACACTACACTCATAGTGCCAGAAGCTGAGGGCCACAACATGGAGATAGAATGTGGGCGGAAGAACAAGGAAGGGAGGGCGGCCTGTCTGCTCGAAATACTTGCTGATTTATTTATCACTCATGCTTTCAACACATTTATCTGACGGAGCTGTAAAGATGGGAATGAAAAACAAAACTTATTTGTAAATGATACAGTTAATGCATCATGGATGAGTGAAACACAAGGGAATGAAATGTACAAGCATATATATATATATATATATATATATATATATATATATATATATATATATATACATACACACACAGATATATATATATAATATTGTATAATCACATTAACACGTGATTTATCATCATCACCACAGGTGAGAAATAACACTGCGTGTAGGTCCTAACCGGTTTCGATTCCATTTCCAGGCCACTGAAATAACATAGCATAACATAACATAACATATAAAATAATATAATAATAAATAATATAATATAATAAATATGTGTTAGAAAGTTTTTTTTTTTTTTTTTTGAGCCAACAAACAAACATGAGAGGAAACACGCAGTGCAGGGGCTTTCCTACCATTTATTCCACCTTTTCACTCTATAAACACCTTACCAAGGTATACAGAAAAAGTATTCTATATACTTTGCACCTTACCATATCATTTGAGTTCCCAACATCCCGGGGCTTGAATATTTTTGCATATCATGCTCACAATAATTCTACGAGAAACCTTTTACCAGCAATGCATCCCGCCCGTCAATTCTATGACTCTTATTCAATCGAGTTAGAATTAGAATGCAGTTATTTCTACAGGACACTTCGAGGGGAAAAATTAACTGTATACACGCCCATTACTTCACTTTGTGCCTTACGAGAAACTACTGTACAAAAGTATTGGCATAAACCCTACGAATGAAAGATACGATCTAAAAATGAAAATGAAAACCGCCATAAGCCCTTTATTAATCAATCTCGTTGTAGCACACGGCTTCCTTAAAATTAATTAGGTCACAGCAGCTATTTAAAGCAATTAATTATCTTAATTATCTTCCTGAGTAACGGTAATAAACACTTGTATCTCACTGACAATTTAATTGAACAAGTCACGCACAAAAAGACAACCAGTTCATGAATCAATTTTCTATTAAATTCAAATGTAGAACCACAAAGCATGAAAAATTAATAACACTAAAGAAATGATGTCTGTTGCCAAATCTTTCTTGCTATACGAAATATGCATATGGGAAAGCCCGAATTAATATATATATATATATATATATTTACTATATATATATAATATATATATACCTATTATATATATACTATATATATATACATATATATATATATATATATATATAGATACTATATATATATATATATATATATATATATATATATATATATATATATATATATATATATATATATATATATCTAAATACGAGTAACTCCAAAAACACCACCTGAGGTAATCCTGACTGACTCCTTAGTACTTTAAAAACCATTTAGTATCTTTAATACGACAGGACTACGCACCTCAAGCATAATTTCTATTGAAGGTTTTATTTTGAAGTAGTGCTCATAGTTTCACAGATTCAAAACTTTTTTTTTTCCTTGCATTTGAAATCATTATCGTAAAACAGAGCTTCAACCAGAGTTGATGGGGTCATTCATCGCTTATTAAGTATATAAAAAAAAGGAATACAAACCCAATTATAATTGACGCATTCATGCCATATCAAGAACGGCACCAAGATCTGTCAGTCACACTAGAAGCAATGATGCCATTGCTAAGCTTATCGCTAAGCTTCACGGTGTGTTCAGCTTCAATATGAACACACTCAGTGGGTCAAAACGACCCAGCGAAACCTGGGACAGGCGGTAATCGCTTCATCTATAAATTGTAAGAAAGTTCTCTATTATGCCACCTTAGAAAGACATTACAAGATGGATGCTCTCTCTCTCTCTCTCTCTCTCTCTCTCTCTCTCTCTCTTCTTCATTATTAATCGACTGTTGTGGGTCACAGCTTGGCTGGGGAGAGGGAGAAGAAGAGACACCTCTAAAATATATCATCAAACAGATCAAAACACACACACACACACACACACACCACACACACACACACACACACACACACACACATATATATATATATGGATATATACGGTATATATAATATACAATATATAATATATATATAATATATATATATATATTATATATAGTTAATATAATATATTAGAGAGAGAGGAGAGAGAGGAGAGAGAGGAGAGGAGAGGAGAGGAGAGCGAGAGAGATACTGCCAGGTTTACAAACACCCTTTTTTTTTTCCCTTTAGCAAACAACGACAGCCAGCTAAACAATACGGCGCAGAACAATTTCATCTCGTCCATTCATAAATAAATAATAAATAAAAAAAAAAAAAAAACGAATTAAATCGAATCGACAAACTGTGCACACACACTATTTATGAGCTAATTGCAATAAGCTGAACTCAAATCAGCCCCGGGAGAGAAACATGGCTAACAATTAGGTAGTAAATAAATTCATCGAGTGAACTCGTTAACTGATAACTACCAATTTCACGCAAGGCTCGCCTCCTCCCTTGCTAAAATAGGCATACGGGGCTGGATGTGGGGCTGCGGGTACCGTGTGGGCTTATGTGGGTGGAGAACGCGGAGTAACATGGAGTAGAGTGGGCGTCTGTGGAGGAGTGTTGTAGGTTCATTTAGGAGGGAACGGAGTGGGAAACGGGGATGGGGGGGGGGGGGGGGGGGGGGGGGGGGGGGGGCGGGGGGGGGGGGGTGGTTAGGATACTGGGAAACAATCTGTGCATTCCGAACCTCTCCTTCATTAACTGGCTAAAGGGTCACAAGGACACTTCTAAATTGGCGAAAGGATTGGTAGGAAAACTGGGACACAGGCAGAGAATAAGAGGAGAGGCAATAAAGAGACAGGAGAGAATAACAGGGACTTCTACCCAAGCCTACAATTATACAAATATATTGTATTAATATGCTTTTACCTTTTGCATATATATTTATATAACTGTGGATTTTTATTGTATAACAATTTGCCAGGAAACTATGAATTTCTTAATAATAATAATAATAATAATAATAATAATAACAAAAAAAAAAAACAACAACAACAACAACAACAACAACAACAATAATAATAATAATAATAATAATAATAATAATAATAGCAAGTGAATGCCCGGCACTTGCACAGAACCAGTACAAAAAGAGGCATGATTCAGTGGCAAAAGCCCTCCACTGGAGCCTGTGCAAGAAACATCAGCTACCTTGCAGTAGTAAGTGGTACGAGCACCAACCTGAAGGAGTGATAGAAAACGATCAGGCAAAGATCCTCTGGGACTATGGTATCAGAACGGATAGGGTGATACGTGCAAACAGACCAGACGTGACGTTGATTGACAAAGTCAAGAAGAAAGTATCACTCATTGATGTCGCAATACCATGGGACACCAGAGTTGAAGAGAAAGAGAGGGAAAAAAAAATTGGTATAAGATCAAGATCTGAAAATAGAAATAAGAAGGATATGGGATATGCCAGTGGAAATCGTACCCATAATCATAGGAGCACTAGGCACGATCCCAAGATCCCTGAAAAGGAACCTAGAAAAACTAGAGGCTGAAGTAGCTCCAGGACTCATGCAGAAGAGTGTGATCCTAGAAACGGCACACATAGTAAGAAGAGTGATGGACTCCTAAGGAGGCAGGATGCAACCCCGGAAACCCCACACTATAAATACCACCCAGTCGAATTGGAGGACTGTGATAGAGCAAAAAAAAAAAAAAAAAAAAAATAATAATAATAATCAATATTGAAGGTGATAGCAATATCTCTCTCTGATAACTGATTTTTCAGCTGATGCAGCTATCACCTTCCATACTGCCTAATAATAATAAATGTAAACGATTAAGAATGAGAACAAAAAGAATATCTCAACAGACCCCAGCAGCAACATAAATTCAACACCCTATAAAGCCATAAGGCTAAACCACACAAAGATGAATGAACGCTCACAATAGAGAACTCCAATCTCTCTCGAACAGAAATACAATGTACATCATTCGCTCCCCACCCTCAGGAAACCCAGGAACAAAAGATAAGAATTAATGAAGGGATAATACGGGAATCGGCGACACATTTCCCGGGGCTGGGGTCTGTAACTTGACCTGAACCGAATGCCATCAAGGAAGGTCAAGGGACAACGGATGTTACATCCACAGAGACACATTTAATGACTTCCCCTCTCTCCTCCAACATATGGCCACATAAATAAGATAACGCTGGGACTCTGAGAGAACCGCAGTTATGGAGAATGAATGGTGGGGATATACAAGGGGATACGAGAGAGAGAGAGAGAGAGAGAGAGAGAGAGAGAGAGAGAGAGAGAGAGAGAGAGTTTCAAAACTCACTACAGAGAAGTAGTAAACGATTTCTCTCTCTCAGAGAGAGAGAGAGAGAGAGAGAGAGAGAGAGAGAGAGAGAGAGAGAGTTTTAAAACTCACTGGAAATAAATTCTGAAAGATCTCTCTCTCTCTCTCTCTCTCTCTCTCAGAGAGAGAGAGAGAGAATTTCTTTTTTTTTAATTCTGAACTGAACTCACGGGGAAAACCAACTTACAAGAAAAGTTTACTAAAAGCAAAATATTTTTTAACAAGTCTGTATCAGAAATAAAAGATACAAAAAAAAAATTGCAAAATTAAAATGACAAAAGTAATAAAAAAAAAATAATCAACGAGCTACAAAACTCCAAACCGAAAAACAAGAAAAACACGCGCCTTAATTTTCCCCTCTCAGACCAAATGTCCAAATATTTTATAGGGGATGACCCCCTCTAGAATAGCCAGAGCCCATACGACGAGGGAGACCATAAATATAGACTTACAGTACTCCCATTCACTACGCTCATGTTTCACTTAAACCAATAACACGCTAAATTGGTCGGACATGTTCTTTCCAGATGAGATATCAATCTAGATTTCTCTCTCCCTCGTTCATCAGATATTCATCCTCTCTCTCTCTCTCTCTCTCTCTCTCTCTCTCTCTCTCTCTCTCTCTCTCTCTTTAGCGGACCTCACAAAGGTGTTGTGTAATGGAGAGTTTGTTGTTGTTGACAGGATCGAGTAATGATGTTTATAAATCTTTAAGCTATCGAGTAATTAAAAATGATTACTACACGATGAATCGTCCAGGGATAATCGTACCAAGCCTACTCGTCTATTTAGAGAGAGAGAGAGAGAGAGAGAGAGAGAGATGACCCAACACTATTTGACACCTGGCTGAACAGAACACATCATCACCGCAATCTATCATTCAATCAAGCAACTCAAAACGCTGGATGAACAAGGCGTGGTGCGACCTTCTGCTTACTCGGGAAGCCTGCAAGATTCTCCCCTCCCCTCCCCCTACCATAGGTTGTAGACATTCCTAACTTATAACACGAACTAAAACGTGCTAAAATCTACAGTCAAATATCGCCTTGTTTAACCAATGGAAAATAAGATAAATATGCAATATTTTTATTAGAAAATAATTTTTATGTACTGTTCAACATGCACATTATTTATTGTTTCATTTTCATTCTAATAAATAAATCATAAATATCCGACCATAAAATACTTACATCTTTAACTCAACGCAAAACACCTTTTTCAGACCTTTTTAGGGTCTTCCAAGGACCTTTCCTACCATTCTCCCCCCCCCAACAACAACAATATTAGTTTGTAAGCTTACTCCCCGAGTTAGCAAAAATTCATATAATGGCATGGACTGCCTAATTTTAGTTCGTAGGCAGAAATTCCCTTCAGGTCCCTAATGTATATTACTGGAAAAAAGAAGAAGATGCATTGTGAGAAATCAAAATAAAAAAATAAAAACTCGGCTTATAATCAACGCCTCGTAGTTCCAGCACAGACGAATTTACACATTTAAGAAGTTAATTATTCATCTCTCTTTCTCCAAATTGACCTTTTTCACAGGATGTGTATATACCGTCTTTTTGCTTCAGCTGCTTCTGCATCTTTAACGCAACGCAAAAACGAGCATCTCACAGGGCTATATCGAGATACAATTCTGGCTCTTTCAAGTTGTGCTGTTTTAGGCTTCATTTAAAACAATATAATCTACCTGAATTTTTTCAGAGGATTTATGCAACCAAAGTAAGTATTAGTGTCACTGTCTGCAGAACCACAAGCTTATTGTAACTCATTATTTCATTATTAGAGCTTATGAATTCAAAATATCTCTGAGGTATACAAACTAATCTTGTATAAATACGAATGTGAATATGACACACGGAAAAAAATACAACAGGAGTTACATGCTGCACTACAATCTACAAGAAGTTTCTTATAAAAAGATGACCGTATATCAAAAAAGAACCAACTTGAAAAATCATCTATAGAAAGTATGTTACCGGTTCTAAATGAAGTCGTTCAGCCACCAACGGCAACCCCCCCCCCTCTCTCTCTCTCTCTCTCTCTCTCTCTCTGACGCACACAAAAACGCACATACCCTACACATACTCATAACATACACTCACAATTAATAAGGCCCAGGTCAAAGTGTGCCATTTCAACTTTTAAATTTAATATAACGCTTGGCCTTCGCTCACAAAATAATCCCAAAAATTGCAGTTGGGGTAATCTTTTACTTACTTCTGTACTTTTACTATAACAATGCTGAAATTCCCCTGCTTTGTCGTTTTCTATTCTGAAACAGTCACTAATATTGCATAGTGCATATCAAACATGTGCTTGTATGCATTTGGAAATAAAACTAAATCCTGTAACTCTTTCCAGTCACATTATATCAAATCGCAAGGTCTTATGATCATAACTTTTAATGGCCTGCTTTACGGGTTGTTCCAGCATAACAACAGCAACAATAACAATAACAACAAGAACAACAAAAGCCTATTTACAAGTCTAATCAAGCTCAAACATAGCGCAGCATCTAAGAATTATAACCACCCTAGCCAGTGGGTTGGTGTTGACCACCTGCTAATTCTCTCTCTCTCTCTCTCTCTCTCTCTCTCTCTCTCTCTCTCTCTCTCTCTCTCTCTCTCTCTCTCTCTCTCCGGTAAAAAATAGCAAGGTTTGCAGTAATCATAATGGTACTGATGACAGGTCCAAGGCATTAAACGCAAACATAATGCACTCATGGTGAACTACAGTAAAATGAGACTCCCCCAGCAATTTGCCTTTTCGATAAATTCTCTCTCTCTCTCTCTCTCTCTCTCTCTCTCTCTCTCAACAAAACAAGTTAGCTGCTTCTGCAAGGAGAAGCAGCAATGGTTGGAATCCATCTTCTCATATTTTTTTACTCTTTTTCTTCAGCCCTGGGCAAGGTTGGGCTTTGATTGACTGTCTCACTGGCACCACTAACTGAAAATATATGCACAATCTTAAATTATGAACCGAATCTTCTCTGAGATATTCTGCTATACAGCTCACAAACTACATGAACCATGGATGGGTTTCTTGTACTACTAAAATACCCAGCAGGTTCAGTTCCATAGAACGGCTCCCACACCTCTATAGCCACCCAGTGCTACCATCCCCTACCCGGACCACGGACCACGGACCACGGAGTGAGTGTACCTTCAATCATTTCAACTATTCCAATCTCTTCAAGGTTCCTCAACCCTTTCCCCTTTCTCTTGAAGGGAAGGGGCGCCCTTCTCCAATATAACACGGCGATCCCACCACTTTTCGCCTTGTCACCTCGAAAGAATTATCTACCCACGAGGTACATAAATCCCTGAATCCACTTCTTTCTAGACACATCAGATTTTCCCTTCATTACTTTCACGCATTACAACCTCCATTCCAAAATACCTTTCTCGACTTCCCATTAAGTATATCACCTGCGGTGCAGCTCAGAAGGCTTTCATAATTAAGAATCAATTTTGCGGTTCACATAATGGACTTGGTTCTAAAAAAGACTGCATGCGAACCAACAGACTTTTTGAACCAGAGTACCAAGAAGCAAAGTATCCAAGTAAACCAGATTAATTTAGGAAGCAAAATCATGATACAATACCGTTACAGTCTTACCATAACGATATTTGCGATGGTGCCAAGACTTGCATGTTACAGCCGAAAGCAAACTTTGAAAAACATCACTAACAACTATGGAGAGTATTAGGAAAAAGGTTATACATACACACGAACGCATAAAATTAAATACGCATTTAGTAGGCTACCTGTTCTAATCTAGAGGACCTTTGATTAAATTTTAATGTAGGGGGCAGGGGGGGGGGCGGGGGGGGGGGGGGGGGGGGGGGGGGGGGGGGGGGGGGGGGGGGGGGGGGGGGGGGGGGGGGGGGGGGGGGGGGGGGGGGGGGGGGGGGGGGGGGGGGGGGGGGGGGGGTGGGGGGGGGGGGGGGGGGGGGGGTTAATTCCACTCCAGCTTTTCTGAAATCAAGTGACTTGATCGGACGGGACGCTCATTTTATATGTGGTTCAAATTCAATAACAAGAATTTTAAATATATTCCCGGGCGTTTCCAACCTTTCATTAGAAAGGTAATTTAAAACAACCTAAAGTGAACTATCTCACAACACACCTTAAAACAAATCTCCTCGTACTTTAATAATTTACTTTATATTTCTATCTATTTCTCTAACAATTTGTTATTTTTTTTCTAATAACTGATCACTTCTTTCCCATATCCTTAGGAAGCTAGAATTTCAAGGCATATGACCCCTGGGGGTTTGTTCCATATGAATAGGGTTCTTCCTTTTTCTGAATAATAATAATAATAATAATAATAATAATAATAATAATAATAATAATAATAATAATAATAATATAATTTATCGCGTATGGACAATGCATGGTAAATGGAAAAATGAACAGTTCGACCATATAAAAGGGCAGAAGAAGAAGAAGAAGAAGAAGAAGAAGAAGGAGGAGGAGGAGGAAGAGGACATAAGGGGAAACGAGGAGATGGCTGGTCATTCCTGGTTTCCCCTCCTAAGCGATCAGGACGGGAATGTGACTAGGAATGACGGGAATGAAGCTGGCGTATGACACTCCACGTTTGTTACTCCTCTTGAACGCATATTGAAGCTCCTCCCACCCCACGCAACAACACTACCCTAAATCGTTTACCGCACCCCCCCCCCCACCCCCCCCCCCTTCCTCTTCACACCCAACCCCACCCCTCTCTTGATTCTACAATTTTATCCTTAGGTCTCTCTCTCTCTCTCTCTCTCTCTCTCTCTCTCTCTCTCTCTCAACGCAAGTAGATCATTCTTATACGATTTCATCTCTCATTCAATGCAAGTAGCTTTCTTCTACGATTTTATCTCTCTCTCTCTCTCTCTCTCTCTCTCTCTCTCTCTCTCTCTCTCTCTCTCTCTCTCTCTCTCGTAGTTCTTTCTTCTACGATTTCATCCTTAAGCCTCTGTCAGAATTTCTGGAAATGAAAAAAAGAACAACATACCAGAACAGGAAAGAGACATGGGAAAATCCTTATTACTACAGTATTAAATGAAGGAGAAAACACGCAAACCATCATAGTGATGAATGCGCAGGGTTTTAGTTACGAGTAACTCAACAAGAAAAATAGAGTACTTAGAAGAACTAACCCAAAATGAAAAGAAAATAGATATAATGAATATAAGTGAAACCTGGTATTCCCAAGAGACTGGGAATGATGATCAAATAAAAGGTTCCAAACTTATAGATCAGATAGAAAAAATAGGAATCAAGGGGGAACCGCAATATATGGGAAAAGACAAAAAAACAAGGAAAAATATATGAGAAATATAGTAACTCAGAATGTGAACTAATAGCGGTAGAATTTGAATCTGAAAAATTGATGAACATAGTAATATATAGACCTAATACTAAAGAGTTTGACTTAATAATTGAAAAATTGGATGATATATGTAGAAATCACAAGGACTGGACTATTCTCCTATCTGGTAACTTCAACTTTCCTTTCGTAGAATGGAAAGAACGAATAGGAGATTGTGGTTGTACTTATACACATATAAAAAAAGAGAGATAATAGTAGGTGCAGAATATAGGCAATTTGAAAAGCTATTAGATATGCTACTAGAATACAACCATCAACAAATAAATCACCTGCCAACAAGAAAGGAAAATACTTTTAGACCTAGTATTTGTGAACGAGATGAATTATGTTAAAGAAATAATAGTTTATAATGCGAGTATTTCAGACCATAATGTCATAGAATTAAACAGTCATTCCAAAAGCAAGTGAAAATAGAGATAAGCAAGAAATTGGAAAAAGTGGGAAGGATATGGAAAATACAACTTCACAGTAAAAATATAAAAATGGTCAGAAATTAATGAAGAATTAAACAAAGATTGGGATAACATTTTCGTAGTGATGACATAAGGGTAAATACGGAGATATTATATAAAATATTGGAGAAAATAGTGGAAAAATATATACCGAAGAAGAAAAGTAAACATCATTCATGCATACCAAGAGACAGAAGGATCTTGTTCCAGAAAATCAGAAAGTGGAAAAAAGGTCTTGCAAAAGAAAAAATGCATGGAAAGTAGAGAACTAAAAGTAAAGATAGAAAATGCAGAACAAAAGATTATACAATCAAAAGAAAATGAAAAACGGGACTTGGAAGAAAAAAAACCCTATTAAATATTCAAGCGAACCCCAAACTATTATACTCATATGCGAAGAAGATGAATAAAAGAAGAATAGAAATAGGCCCTCTGAGAATTGAAGGGAGATTAACGAATTAAAAAAAAGGAAATTGCAACATAACTGGCAGAACGATATAAGAGAGAATTCACCCCTAGAATAGATAATGAAGATAATGATATGAAGTAAGGGAAGAATAGTGAATATTTAGCTGACATAGATTAATGAAGCTGATATTGTGCAGGCAATTAATGAAATTAAAAATGGAGCTGCTGCAGGGCCGGATGGAGTCCCTGCTATTTTGTTAAAGAAAGTAGTTCATTCTATCGCAAAGCCACTTGCAATATTATTAAGACAAAGTGTAGATACAGGCAAGATTTATGATGAGCACAAATTAGCATATACACCCCTACTTTCAAAAGTGGATCAAGACTAGAGAAGTAATATTATAGGCCTGTGAGTCTAACATCACATATTATGAAAGTGTATGAAAGGGTAATGAAGAAAAAATATTATGAAACATTTAAATAAAAAATAATTTGTTTAATATAGGACAACACGGTTTCG
Source organism: Macrobrachium nipponense (assembly GCF_015104395.2). NCBI lineage: Eukaryota > Metazoa > Arthropoda > Malacostraca > Decapoda > Palaemonidae > Macrobrachium > Macrobrachium nipponense. Next base: position 24,673,857 of record NC_087202.1, on the reverse strand, counting down.
TACCGGAAAAAAAAGTACACAAACCCAACTGTAGTCCACCGTGAGAACATATTCAAAAATATGAAAAGCGGAAATGAAACAGATGTGGTTTATTAGACTTTGCAAAAGCTTTTGACAAAGTAGACCATAATATATTAGCAAAGAAAATTAGAAAACACAATATCGTAGATAAAGTAGGAAGATGGTTAAAAGAATTTTTACACAACAGAAAACAGATAGTTATTGCAAACGATGAGAAATCGGATGAAACCAAGGTAATATCCGGTTGTGCCACAAGGTACGGTGCTAGCTGCAATATTGTTTGTATTATGATTGAAGACATAGACAGTAATGTTAAGGATTCGGTAGTGAGTAGTTTCGCTGATGACACAAGAATAAAGTAGAGAAATTACTTGTGATGAAGATAGGAACGCTCTACAAAGAGACCTTAACAGTATATGATTGGGCAGAGGTAAAATAGGATGGTATTTAACTCTGATAAATTTGAATCAATAAATTATGGAGACAGAGAAGGAAAGCTATATGCATATAGGGGACCTAATAATGAGACAATCACAAAATTAATAAGGAAGCAGTTAAAGACCTTGGTGTGATGATGAATAGGAACATGTATGCAATGATCAAATAGCAATTCTGTTGGGCAAAATGTAAAGCAAAAATGGGAATGTTGTTACGGCACTTCAAAACAAGAAAAGCTGAAACACATGATTATGCTTTATAAAACATATGTTCGTAGTCCACTTGAATATTGCAATGATATGGTACCCACACTATCAAAAGGATATTGCACAAATAGAGAGTGTACAAAGGTCCTTTACAGCTAGAATAGAAGAAGTTAAGGACCTAGACTACTGGGAAAGACTAAAATCCTTAAAATTATATAGTCTAGAAAGGAGAAGAGAACGCTACATGATAATTCAGGCATGGAAACAGATAGAAGGAATAACAGAAAAAATATCATGGAACTAAAAATATCAGAAAGAGCAAGCAGAGGTAGATTACTAGTGCCCAAAACTATACCAGGAAAAATAAGGAAAGCACACAGGACATAAATCCACTACGCACCAGCATCGATAATGCAGCGTCTATTCAATGCGTTGCCAGCTCATCTGAGGAATATATCAGGAGTGAGCGTAGATGTGTTTAAGAATAAGCTCAACAAATATCTAAACTGCATCCCAGACCATCCAAGATTGGAAGATGCAAAAATATACCGGAAGATGTACTAGCAACTCTCTGGTAGACATTAGAGGCGCCTCACACTGAGGGACCTGGGGCAACCCGAACGAACTGTAAGGTCTGTAAGGTAAGTAAGGTAAGGTAAGGTAGGTAAGGTAAGGTCTCCTATCTCTCTCTCTCTCTCATGACAAAACATACAATATTAATACACTGCCGATCGATTTCAAAATGGATAATCGATGAGAGGAGGTAACAATCATAAATGAAGACTATATTTCTTTAGTTGCAACGCCATTTAGATTTTAATCAATCAATCAAGACAAATTCTAAGTTGAATCTAGCAACTAGACCACATTCTCCCCTGCAATGTTATTGAAATTATATACAAGAAAAGACCCAAGTACGCTATCTATCTCCTACGGCGCGAATCCTGAACAAATCATATTACGAGAGAAGTAAAAAGAGATAATATAATAAAAAAGGCAACTAATTATTGATGAACTAATTATAATACAGCCACCTTCACTGAAGGTTCCGAATACTCTCGCAAGTGGAGGAATTAAATGTTATGTAAGAATTTAAAAGCGTCTGTTTATAAACGTACTTATGTTGCAACCTATTCAGTAATAAGATATATTAGTGAAAATTAATACTTCAAACATCTGCGAAACCTTACCGTCTCAATGCCACTGGCTGCGAGAGAGAGAGAGAGAGAGAGAGAGAGAGAGAGAGAGAGAGAGAGAGAGAGAGAGAGAGAGAGAGAGAGATTATCCTTTGATGATGAAGAGAGGATTCTTTATCGTAATGAACTGATTTCCTTATACGCCGCAGTCTATTCCAGATGGTTGTTTATTAAAATTAATACCCAACAGCCACTTCGAAATCCCATCGGGTTACCAAGGCTTAGCACATATGTTATAAGCACACACATATGTATATATACATACATATACATTAAGCACGTATAAAATAATTCAGATTTTAGATACCGGATAATGACGACTTAATTGCTGTCACCTTCCATCCAGCCAGAAGTCAATACTGAAAATGAGCAGAGCCTAAAAGCGAGGAAAATCACAGAGTCAGCTCCGAATTCAGTGATTCCAAGATCAACTCGAGCATTAATATTAGTTTGCACAACCTTTCAGTGCAGAGGAATTCGCTCAACGCTGTTTCATTCATTAACGATATCAATCGTTCCAAGAGGTATCCACACACGCACCGTCAGAGAGAGAGAGAGAGAGAGAGAGAGAGAGAGAGAGAGAGAGAGAGAGAGAGAGAGAGAGAGAGAGAGAGAGCCAGCCTCCCCAAAGGCTCGGAGCGTATTTCCTTTGATCTTTGATAACCTTTTGTTAGTCTTTAATTAATCCAAAATCCTTCTCATTTCAAGACTGCGTCTCTATTTAATTCAACTTGCCAAGCATTCCGTCACAGGAGCGGCCATGCCAGACGGTATGAGCAGAGACGCTGACGAGTGTTTATAAAGTTCACAACGCCTTGTGCACGATGTTCCGAGGTCAATCTTCCACAGGAAGAATTTAATGCGTCCGCTAAGCTGATAGTTATATATATATATATATATATATATATATATATATATATATATATATATATATATATATATATATGTAAAGTTGATAATTTAAATGTATAAACGTTGATGAATTTTGTGTATGTGTACACATTATCTATAAAAGCTGATGCTTATTCGACAACTAAATTATCTGAGAGAGAGAGAGAGAGAGAGAGAGAGAGAGAGAGAGAGAGAGAGATCCTCGCGCCCATTAAATTTCGTACTCCAAACATGCCTTCAATCAATAATAGCAAAAATGAAAGCAGTTCACATTCTTTAAAGGCTCTGTGTAATGAAGAACTCGTTAGAGCATAATTTTCTCGCCGTGTTTTTCTTTCTTTTCTTTTTTTAATCTTTTTTTATTTTTCTCTCTTGGCGTTTATTACAATCGTAGGGCAGCTCTCTCTCTCAGCTATAAATGCTCCCCAAACTTCGTCGTATACTTTTGTCGACAAAAGCAGTTCGGCAAACTAGATTGTTGCAGCTCGAACACTCAAAAATTCTTAATTAACTTTCTACGCCTTTAAATAAAAGATTACCAAACATACTTGGCGAGTCAATATTTGAGGCGTAAATATTTAGGGAGGGGGAGGGGAGAGAGGGGGATTGGGGTGGAGGAGGAGGTGGAGGAGGAGAAGATTGAAGAGAAAGGAAGGCACAGAGAGAGAGAGAGAGAGAGAGAGAGAGAGAGAGAGAGAGAGAGAGAGATTGTTGCCTCATCCGCGCTCTCAGTAACACCCTCTCTTTACACAAGTCGGCTTGCTAACCCTCACGCTATTTAAAACACAACGGATAAAATGAAATCGTCAACATTCCGGTGTTTGCGTCGCATGGACCCGACTTTGGAAAACTTCAGAAACATCATCTTTCCAAGATTGGCGCTGGAAAAGAAAACTGGATTGGCTTCTTTTTTTTTTTACAAGTCCACTGAGCAAATTTTCTTGGATCCTACAATGATGAGTCACCATGGAAAACTACTTTGTAATGAAGTAAACTAATAAAACAAACACATAAAAAATAAAAATAGCCGGAGAGCAAAAGTTACTTAAGTCTCATTAACGTTATTTCGATTCAAATAAAACAGATATTCTAAAATACACACATAAAAAAAATTAACAAAAATAAACTTTTCAATATTTGCGTCTATGGATTATAAATAAAACCTCATAAATAGAGATTACTACTACTATAACAAGCAAGCTTTATTGTAAACTAATACTATAAATATTTACCAACATGGCAAAAAACATTAACAAAAAGTAAGCTTACACATATAGTATGCCACAAAGGATAATAAATAAAAACTTCATAACTATAATGACTATTACACTACACATGCATTTATATAAAACTCATAAAAAAAAATTTTTCATGTAAGAGAAAAGCAAATTCATCTTTAATAATTCTTCCCTTTCCTTACAAGGTTTCTGACGATTCTAGCCTCAGCATGATAAAGTATCAACATTTTTTCATAAGATTTTATATGACTTGGAAATATTACGCACCAGCCGTGATGATTGGAATGAGTTCATGATTAACAAACTGAGAGAGAGAGAGAGAGAGAGAGAGAGAGGAGAGAGAGAGAGAGAAGAGAGGAGTCCAAACATTATATAATCGAACTGAATTGAATATAAATCAGCGCTGAAACGGAAACTGGCAGTAAAGGGTTTGAAAGTTGTAACAGGAGGAATCTTCGTAGTTGCACCATGAATAAGTTACTGGGTTACTTAGAGTGGGTGGAAAGTAAGATGGAAGAAAGGGAATATGAAAGGAGGTACAGTAAAATGAACGAAAGGGGTTGCAGCTAGGGGCCGAAGGCACGGCAAAGAACCTTAAGTACACGGTCTAGACCGTGCTTGAGCAATGCCTACAGTGCACTACACGAGGTGCACTGACGGCACTAACTAACCTCTCTCTCTCTCTTCTCTCTCTCTCTCTCTCTCTCTCTCTCTCTCTTACGGAGCCAGTCTCGTATTCTGGGATCTCTGTATAAGCTAAGAAACCGCATGTACCGTACGCGTTTTCCTGTAGCGCACAGACCTGGATAAATATATCTTAATGCACACCGATCCACTTCAATAAGAAAATTCTAAGTTTAGTACAGTTTTTCGCAATATAAAATAACGTTCAATGGAGCAAGCCCAAATATGTTATCTTTATCATGGATGCATTTAAATGAGATTCAAAAGATGCCCAAGGCCTCAGTCATATGTAGCGTGAGTAGCTAAATACCTGAACTTGATAAGCTCTTATATTACGGTACCTTGCCTTCATAGCTTATCTTTACAAGTTTGGAATAAGGATTATATCGACTTAAAATTATAATTTCTTCATTTAAATCACAGCATGTCTTTGGGAACATATAAAAACTAAATATGAAAAGATGAAAGAGCATTAAGGCAATATATACAATCTAGGTTGACCAGCTCATCACTGGATGGATTTGACTTGGTCTTTTGAGAGAGAGAGAGAGAGAGAGAGAGAGAGAGAGCTTCTTGCACAGTAAACAGTCTAGC
>NC_087202.1:24643589-24666089 GCF_015104395.2 Macrobrachium nipponense | reverse complement strand
GAGAGACCTTACAGACCTTACCTTACATCTTGTTCGGGTTGCCCCAGGTCCCTCAGTGTGAGGCACCTCTAATGTCTACCAGAGAGTTGCTAGTACATCTTCCGGTATATTTTGCATCTTCCAATCTTGGATGGTCTGGGATGCAGTTTAGATATTTGTCGAGCTTATTCTTAAACACATCTACGCTCACTCCTGATATATTCCTCAGATGAGCTGGCAACGCATTGAATAGACGCGCATTATCGATGCTGGTGCGTAGTGGATTAATGTCCTGTGTGCTTTCCTTATTTTTCCTGGTATAGTTTTGGGCACTATTAATCTACCTCTGCTTGCTCTTTCTGATATTTTTAGTTCCATGATATTTTCTGCTATTCCTTCTATCTGTTTCCATGCCTGAATTATCATGTGGAGCGTTCTCCTTCTCCTTTCTTCTAGGGATTCTATATAATTTTAAGGAATTGGTAGTCTTTCCCAGTAGTCAAGGTCTTTAACTTCTTCTATTCTAGCTGTAAAGGACCTTTGTACACTCTCTATTTGTGCAATATCCTTTTGATAGTGTGGGTACCATATCATATTGCAATATTCAAGTGGACTACGAACATATGTTTTATAAAGCATAATCATGTTGTTCAGCTTTTCTTGTTTTTGGAAGTGCCGTAACAACATTCCCATTTTTGCTTTACATTTTGCCAACAGAGTTGCTATTTGATCATTGCATAACATGTTCCTATTCATCATCACACCAAGGTCTTTAACTGCTTCCTTATTTGTGATTGTCTACATTATTAGGTCCCTTATATGCATATAGCTTTCTTTCTCTGTCTCCATAATTTATTGATTCAAATTTATCAGAGTTAAATACCATCCTATTTTACCTCTGCCCAATCATATACTTTGTTAAGGTCTCTTTGTAGAGCGTTCCTATCTTTAATCACAAGTAATTTCTCTACTTATTCTTGTGTCATCTGCGAAACTACTCACTACCGAATCCTTAACATTATTGTCTATGTCTTCAATCATAATAACAAACAGTATTGCAGCTAACACCGTACCTTGCGGCACACCGGATATTACCTTGGCTTCATCCGATTTCTCGTCGTTTGCAATAACTATCTGTTTTCTGTTGTGTAAAAATTCTTTTAAACCATCTTCCTACTTTATCCACGATATTGTGTTTTCTAATTTTCTTCGCTAATATATTATGGTCTACTTTATCAAAAGCTTTTGCAAAGTCTAAATAAACCACATCTGTTTCATTTCCGCTTTTCATATTTTTGAATATGTTCTCACGGTGGACTAACAGTTGGGTTTGTGTACTTTTTCCGGGTACGAAACCATGTGGTCCTTTATTAAACAAATTATTTTTTTTATTAAATGTTTCATAATATTTTTCTTTTTTTTTTTTTTTTTTTTTCTTCCCCCCCATACCCTTTCATACACTTTCATAATATGTGATGTTAGACTCACAGGCCTATAATTACTTGCCTCTAGTCTTGATCCACTTTTGAAAGTAGGGGTAATATATGCTAATTGTGCTCATCATAAATCTTGCCTGTATCTACACTTTGTTTCTTAATAATATTGCAAGTGGCTTTGCGATAGAATGAACTACTTTCTTTAACAAAATAGCAGGAATTCCATCAGGCCCTGCAGCAGCTCCATTTTTAATTTCATTAATAGCCTGCACAATATCAGCTTCATTAATATCTATGTCAGCTAAATATTCACTATTTTCATCCCTTACTTCTCTATCATTATCTTCATTAGCAATTCTAGGGGTGAATTCTCTCTTATATCGTTCTGCCAGTATGTTGGCAAATTTCCTTTTTTTCATTCGTTAATCTCCCACCTTCAATTCTTAGAGGGCCTATTTCTATTCTTCTTTTATTCATCTTCTTCGCATATGAGTATAATAGTTTGGGATTTTGCTTGATATTTAATAGGGTTTTTTCTTCCAAGTCCCGTTTTCATTTTCTTTTGATTGTATAATCTTTTGTTCTGCATTTTCTATCTTACTTTTTTAGTTCTATAACTTTCCATGCATTTTTTTTTTTTTTGCTTAGACCTTTTTTTCCACTTTCTGATTTTCTGGAACAAGATCCTTCTGTCTCTTGTATGCATGACTGATGTTTACTTTTTCTTCTTCGGTATATATTTATCCACTATTTTCTCTAATATTTTATATAATATCTCCGTATTTACCTTTATGTCATCACTTACGAAAATATTATCCCAATCTTTGTTTAAGTTCTTCATTTATTTCTGACCATTTTATATTTTTACTGTAGAAGTTGTATTTTCCATATCCTTCCCACTTTTTCATTTCTTGCTTATCTCTGTTTTCACTTGCTTTGGAATGGACTGTTAATTCTATGACATTATGGTCTGAAATACTCGCATTATAAACTATTATTTCTTTAAACATAATTCATCTCGTTCGACAAAATACTAGGTCTAAAGTATTTTCCTTTCTTGTTGGCAGGTGATTTATTTGTTGAATGTTGTATTCTAGTAGCATATCTAATAGCTTTAATGCCTCTTATCTTCTGCACTACTATTACTCTCTTTTTTATATGTATAAGTACATCCACAATCTCCTATTCGTTCTTTCCAGTCTACGAAAGGAAAGTTGAAGTCTCCAGATAGGAGAATAGTCCAGTCCTTGTGATTTCTACATATATCATCCAATTTTTCTATTATTAAGTCAAACTCTTTAGTATTAAGGAGGTCATATATTACTATGTTCATTGAATTTTTCAGATTCAAATTCTACCGCTATTAGTTCACATTCTGAGTTACTATATTTCTCATATATTTTTCCTTGTTTTTTTGTCTTTCCCATATATTGCGGTTCCCCCTTGATTCCTATTTTTTCTATCTGATCTATAAGTTTGAAACCCTTTATTTGATCATCATTCCCAGTCTCTTGGGATACCAGGTTTTCACTTATATTTCATTTATCTATTTTCTTTTTCAATTTGGGTTAGTTCTTCTAAGTACTCTATTTTTCTTTTTGAGTTACTCGTAACTAAACCCTGCGCATTCATCACTATGATGGTTTGCGTGTTTTCTCCTTCATTTAATATTGGTAATAATAAGGATTTTCCCATGTCTCTTTCCTGTTCTGGTATGTTGTTCTTTTTTTCATTTCCAGAAATTCTGACATTAAAAAATCCAACTTTTCCATAATATTTGTTCTTCCTTCATCATAATTATTCATTTTGTGTCTGAATCTGCAATTTTCTCCATATCTGCAATATCCCCTTGCATAATAAAAACAGTTATTATCTCTTGAGTAGAATCTTGGAGATGATGCATTGAAATTTTTTGGCTTTTTGGCACCCTCGCATATCTCGTTGATGGCTTGCTTTTTTCTTTTACCTGATATTCTTCATTCCTCTCTTTATTTGTTTCTTTCTTATTTTGGATTTTATTGCTTGATTGGTTATTTATTTGATTATTTTTCATGGCTACAGGGTGCAATATATTTACATTTTTTGTCGAACTTACATCCTTTTCCTTCGGTTTTAGGTTTTTGCATATTTTTTGGATGTAGATCTCTGCAATCATCCTCATATCCATCTAAGTATGCACCATTTACCATATATTTTCATAGTTGTGACATACCTTAGGATGTTTGTAGTAACATTTTTCTTCCTCCATATCTGCAATTCCCATTCTCTTTTCAAAAGGTTGCAGACTTTGTCTTTTTTGTATATTTTTTCCTGCTTTCCCGTCATTGTGTAGATCTGGGTAGAGCCCTCTTCGGCATTTTCTTTTGTGCTGTCATATCGTAATTTGTTTCTTCGTAGGTATGCTGCTTTATAGCCTCATATGTAGTATCAATGAGTTATCTCTGCATCCATACTTTTATCTTGTTCTTTTTTTTGTTTCCTTATCTTTTTCTGTCATTTCAGTTTTGTTTACTTCTCTTACGTTTTCCTCTTCTTCTTCTTCTTCTTCTTCTTCCTTCTTCTTCTTCTTCATCCTCAACTATTTGTACATTCAATCTTGATTTAATAACATTGTCTATCCATGGTAGACATGTTGAGCAAAAAATTCTTGTGTCTTTTCTCATATCTTGCATTACCTCAGCACACTGTGGATGGGTCGGAATGTTGCATGCAGCACATTTTCTGATTAGGTTTTGTGGATTAACTATGCTATACCACACCTTACACAGTTTACATGCTTTTGGCATTCTTTTTCCTAATGCATCAATTAGGATATTCACAAGGTTCACTTTATTCATTTTCTTTGTCGGAATATGTTGGTTTATGTATATTTTCTTTATGAGTCTCTTGACCACTTGGATTTTATTTGGAACTTCTTCAATTATTTTCAAGATGTTTTCATTTGATTTGTTCCAGTTTGAAGGATTGTATCCTTCTAATATATCTATGAATGATTTTGTGTTATCTTTTTGGTAGGACTGTTGCTGATTTCATAGATCAGAAATGCCAGTTCCCTTCCTGCTACCTCATCGTATTGCGAATCTGCCAAGCAAGCTAAATCTCGCCATTTTTTTTCCGCAGTTGAGCTTACTGCCATCTTGTTCGATTTACAGTATTTCACTTGATAACTTTTAAACTTAAGAAGACGCTTTATCCTACTATTTATTTCCACACTAATCTTATCACCGATAATTCACGAACACTTCTAGATATTTCTCAAATTCTAGACGTATGTTAAACTTGTGATATTTGTTTTTTAATCTGACTTCGACCAGGAACGTCTCACCAAGCAAGATGACTACTACTACTACTACTACTACTACGAGAGAGAGAGAGAGAGAGAGAGAGAGAGAGAGAGAGAGAGAGAGAGAGAGAGAGAGAGAGAGAGAGAGAGAGAGAATGTCTAAACTTAAGTAACAAGGGAATTCAAAGTTGTGGCTGAAACACCCATAGGTATTATACGGAAACCCCAAAGTCTGGAACGGCCTTGCATTCAGTATAAACCATAGTCTATCATAATTAGAATATTTCGCGCTAAAAGGGAATGGCACAACACGGTCTTGTGAATCTCAAAGTGTAAAGGAATTTTAAGCCATTTTTATCAATATAATAAATACTGAAAAAAATAATAACCCTACTGTGCATGATTCCCCAAAAACATGAGGGTTTGGTCTATCTATCTATATATATAAAGTTAATGCCAAGGAGAAAATTGAAAAACGAGAACTGCCTGAGATCTTTCAGTCTTAACGACCCTTTACTAAAAGCAAGACTGCATTTAGTAAAGGTTCGTTAAGACCAAAAGATCTGAAGAGACCAAAAGATCTGAAGAAGTTCTCCTTTTTCATTTTCCTCCGTGGCATTACCTTTATTCATATCACGCCTTATATATTTCGTGATCAAGTTATTCATCTATCTGTATGTCTATCTATCTTGAGTGAAACCCGCTAACATCCTCTATTCGAAATTAAGGACTATATAGGAAAACGAAAAGCCATTGAAAAGAAATCTGCAACGTTTTGGAAATCCTTCTAACTATAATATGGCCAATATATATATATATATATATATATATATCCTATATATTATATATTATATATAATCATTATATATAGTGTATATATATATTATATATATATATATATATATTATATATAATGTGTGTGTGTGTGTGTGTGTGTGTGTGTGTGTGTGTGTGTGTGTGTGTGTGCTTGCGTGTAATAATTTCGTAGTATACAAAACCTTTTCCAGCAGTTTTCCCAGTGTCTTCAGAGGACCTACAAGCTTCAAGCGAAACTTAGCCCCAAGGGGAACACTTGAACGCCCTTAAACGAATAAAAAAAATGTAAACCCAATACTACAGTAATAAACAATTGGAGCAACTTGTCTTCTGCCCCTTCAACAGTCAATGAACTTTGACTTACCGTGATCAACCATAGGAGTTAATGACTGGAAAGGCCATTTTTCAACTGATCAATAGCACATATTCTTAAGATATTATGTACGGTACATAATTTTACAATATGCGTATCTTCCTTTACACGTGATGACGCTAGACTAGACGGTGTTAGCCTTCCGGATTCCAGCAAGTACTTACGGGATGAGGTTGCTGGCCAACGTCCTTTTTCAGAGGTGATATTTGGGGAAACACACACACACACACACACACACACACACCACACACACACACTCACACACAACCAACACCTACAATATCAAAAATTCTTAGAATAAAAAACGAAAAAGACGCATACTTACACTAAGAAAAAGAAAAATCCTACCTGCGTAGACATTCTACGGAAGCATTTACGAATTTTCGCTGTAGGAAATCAGTGTTAAGCGTATATAGCCTGTAGTTTCTGGATTATTACTAAGACTAAAGTTTACAAGAAGTTTGTGTACTACCCAAGCCTACGATATCAGATTACAGAGGTAGACACCAAACGCAGTACTTTCATTGGAGATTTTTTTTTTTGGGGGGGGGGATATAATAGATATCCGGGGCAAAGAAAATTAATACAAACGAGAGAGAGAGAGAGAGAGAGAGAGAGAGAGAGAGAGAGAGAGAGATCCTCAAACCCGTTATCTCACAAGCAATATCGTCTTTTCTTTGAACTTTTACGAATAAAACTAAACGTTTCACTGAACTCTTTGGACGCACTGCCTGAGTGAGAGAGAGAGAGAGAGAGAGAGAGAGAGAGAGAGAGAGAGAGAGAGAGAGAGAGAGAGAGAGAGAGATTCATATACACTGTCTCCCGCACAATGAAATAATGTCTTTCCTATGAACGTTTTTGAAAATTTAACGTTTTACTGAAACCTACACTGTGACCTTTGACACAACGACTGTTCGTGCGTCTGAGAGAGAGAGAGAGAGAGAGAGAGAGAGAGAGAGAGAGAGAGAGAGAGAGAGAGAGGTCTTTGCGCAGCCTATGGTTTTACCACATCGAGCGAACAAATTACCGAGATGAGGAACGCGGCTAAATAACAGGAAATTGAAATGGGAGGGGAAAGGAACAAAGCCAGACGAGCAGAACGTCAGGTAGAGAGAGAGAGAGAGAATAATCTTCCCTCTCACGAGGAACGGAAACAGTAGAAGGAAGGGAGAGGGAGAAGGACAGGGGGAGGAGGAAGAAGACGAGGAGAATCAAGACAAGGAGAAAATTACGTGTGAAGTGTCATCCAAAAGAGAGATCGGAGCGGGAAGAAGAACGATATGTAAGGCAAAAGTGATAAAGATATAAACATAACAGATGACAATAACACCACATATTGTACATAACCACACACATGCGCTCGCTCACACACATATATATGTATGTATTTACGCGTGTGTGTGTGTGTGTGTTTATATATATATATATATATATATATATATATATATATATATATATATATATATATATATATATATATATATATATATTACAAAGGAACATGATTATTAATAAATCATCAAACAATTGAGGGAAAAACGTCATTTGAAATATTCAGTTCACTATAATATCAATCGTTTCCAAATAAACATTACAAAATAATACAACGTTTTTAGGTGCTATAAGATCGGAAGAGTAATACGATTACCGCACCAACATGTCACAACAATTCAGCATTATAATAAAACCATAAAACATACTATAAAACTCCTGGTTACATAAATAAAGACTGTTGAAGGTACAAAAATAAAATGGCAGTTTACCACATCATCCGCCGGAACGAAGAGAAAAATAATATATACAGCCAAGTAATCATTCATCTAACATTCCGCGAAATGAACAGAATAAAAAAAGAATGAATAAAAACCATATTCATCGTACAATCTTAGTAAAAATAAATCCTATATTTTGATATAGCGCTCACGCCCTAATAGAGCTTGAAGGTGTGTTTACAAACATCCCAATCAAAAATATACAAAAAAGTTAGAGCAGGGCCGATAAGAGAAGAAGCCTTTGACACATTTCATGGCAAAATCCCCCTTGTACCCTCAACTAACAAATGCTAATTTGCAATCCTCAAAAACGAATTCACTCAATGAGATTAACGACCTTAAGAATTACCCTTATAAAAGGGAGGTAGGGGGGGTGGGGACTTGAATGATACGCAATTACTGAGGCTGAGGGACGCCGGCTGAAAAGCACATACACACACACATACACAAACAGACGCAGCTGTTGAATTACAGTTTTACAGCATTATTAAAGAGTGAGTTACAAATGAGCGAATTTTAAGTCTCCCTTTCAGTATCGACTTGAGAAAGAGATATTTTTGATGACGAATTTACAACATGCAATTTAAAGCCGAACAAACGGAAAATTCTCCAGACTGACTGAAAAGCTAGGTTTTCCAATCACTTTATCGCAAAAGAAAAGAAAAAAAAAAAACTTTAACAAGGTTGTCTGGTAGAAATCACGATAATCAGCTGTTTTGTAATATTAACTTTAATTGAAATAACACAAATGTGATACATTATCATATATATGCCTACACTATATATATATATATATATATATTATATATATATATATATATATATATATATATATATATATATACACACATTATATGATAGTAGTAGGAAAAACGCAATCACGTGTGCAACAAAAATTACATTCTGAATCACACCGTAATCGAACACAGACCTTTCAATGAATAGGGCGCGAAGGACCTGTGTGGCTCAGTTGGTAGCGCCTATATGGCCTTTCAAATGAAAGACCAGGGTTCGAGCCATATATATATATATATATATATATATATATATATATATATATATATATATATATATATAAATGGCCACATTAAAGTAAAGCGCAGGCCAAGATGTCATCCGGGAGCGGTATGCGGCCCGTTATTCATACAGCGAGAGCGGCGGGCCCCATCACAATCAATTACTGTCCTATAAATTTCTCGGCGACTCAGGTGCAGCCGCCATTTATGACAGCCATCTAGAGATTAGGTCGACGTGACTCCGATCTACTTCCCCCCCTCTTCGTTAAAATGTGCGACTCCCCTTCCCTTTCCCCATTCACCATACTCTCCCCCCGTCTCTGCCCCTCCAAAAACAGCATCAAAGCTGCCGACAGCGCATCAAACGAAGTTTGATCTCGCCCTCCATTCAACGCCGAATTTATCGGTGCCTGGTTTTCCTCTTGTTCTTATCGAGAAGTTGAATAAATTCCGAGGATGAACTGGAGATGCGTTCCTGCACGATACATCGACTTAGAATAACCAGGCAAATTGGTTATCTAAAAAGATACTTCGCCGTTTTATCAAAAAATTCGAAGGACAAAGATAAAAAAATAATTTCAATAGCAAAATTTTTTTGCATAATACTCATAAAGAGTCTGTTACCAACAACTGCCTTTGAGGAGTAGTTCTGATTGGCAAAAAATTTTGGGCATAATACATTATAAAGAATATGTCAATAAACGCCGTCTTCTTTTCGCCGTTGTCCGCTGTTACATAAAACGGCTTAAAATTTATCTATCTATCTACCTATCTATCTATCTATCTATCTATCTATCTATCAATATCTTATACTATCATCTTATTATATTTATATTATATATATATATATATTATATTAATACTAAACGAGTCTCTATATCTGATTATTATCTCATGTTCCGTAGTCATACTCAAAGACTAGGTAAATGGGAGGAGTTAAAAAATCAATAAAATTATCATACTACACAAGTCCTTTCCGAAAATAGAATACCACCATGCCCCATGCCCCACTGACTGTCGTCAGCCGATTCACCTCATAGCAGAGATACATCATTTCATTTAAGTCATTCATATTGAAACATGCACGCGAAAGGAGTAAAAACAAACATACGGGTCGTGAGATATTGCCTGCACCAGCTTACAAAGCATACATTCACGGCTGTTTGTTTTCCTAATGAGAGAGAGAGAGAGAGAGAGAGAGAGAGAGAGAGAGAGAGAGAGAGAGAGAGAGAGAGAGCTCCTGGAAATGACTGCCCCGTGTGTCAATAACGCATAAATTATTGCACGCTATCGCGAATTAAAAGCAAAACTAATAGGGCGTGTAACAGCATAATATCGAGATAAATAAGAAAGAATGAAAACTAAAAAAAAAATAAAATAAAACAGAGAGAGAGAGATATAGAGAGAGAGAGAGATTAAGAGAAAAACTAACGGCATAAAAATCGTGAAAAAAAAAAAAAAAAAAAAAAAAAAAAAATATATATATATATATATATATATATATATATATATATATATATATATATATATAAATATATATATATATATATAATGTTTGTATATATTGAGAGAGAGAGAGACGTGGATAAGACTGCTCCGTCTGCCCGATGCCACACATTTAAATAATTACAAGCTGTCGCGAATTGAACGGAAAATTAGCAGAATTTGTGGCAGTAAATGATTAAGTGGAATAAAACAAAGCTAACTCAGGGAAAGCAGTGGCTGCAAACAGCAGCAGCTGCAACAACAGGACACAAACACCAGTTCTTACATCATCGTCGTCTCCATCCCTCACCCACTCAGCATTTATCTAGATTTAAAGGTGCCATCCCATACCCAATGGCACTCCTACAGGTCACTCCAAATCCCGGGCCCCTAGGGTTAAAACATCAAGTGAAAGCACGGGTGCATAATCTTATTGTTGTTATTCCATGAAGAAGAAGTAGGAGGATAAGGAGAAGACAACGAGATAAATAGGGAAAAGAGCAATTTATATGTATCTAAATAAATATACACTAATATATGTATATATATATATATATATATATATATATATATATAATATATATATATATATATATGTAACAGCCATAATGCCCTCTTAACTTCTCGAATTTTTCGCGCCTTTTTAGATACGCTTGTCACTAGAAAGCCTTAAGATACACGTGCAAGAAATATGAAGAAATTATGATGTCCGGTAGCGGGAAACATATGGAGTTAATTAATCAACGCTCAGGCACGTGTTTAACATAAATTAATTTATGACTCACATTGGGATCGAACCCCGGTCTCTCAAACAAAAGCCTAAGCCGCTACCAAACGTTTCAAATGTCATTTGTGTGAGTTGATTGGTAGCGCCCTGGCCTTTCATGTGTGTGTATATATATATATATATATATATATATATATATATATATATATATATATATATATATATATATATGAAAATCCGTAGCTTCTCTAACAGCATTAACGTCGACTCTTGCAACAAACTGCATACAATACTGAAAACAAATTTAGACTGGATATAAGACTGCTATTAATAAGCTGAACTTGATTTAATACTTTCCGTTTAGATGGGGGTTAAATAATAATAATAGCATTCGCCTGGAGATGTTACAAGTAATAACATCGATGTTAAGCATCATTACGATGTGCAACAAATGAAAGTTTAAATACCATAATATAATACCAGCTTTATATATAAAAGATTTTTTTAAAAGTTCAACAAGTCGTGAATGATACCGTCTGTAGAATATATATATATATATATATATATATATATATATATATATATGTATATATATATATATATATATATATATATATATATATATATATATATATATAGATATATATTTATACAACCAAGGGGCAGGCAGGTGACGACCAAGGAATACATCAAATCAGTGTTGACTGAAGGAAACAGGCCAATCTACATTAGTTTTTTTATTCCAACGTTTTTCGTAATAACATTTATTACATCTTCTGGGAATCTTATTATTTATTTTAATTAATTGACAGATTCCCAGAAGATGTAATAAATGTATTACGAAACGTTGGAATAAAAAACTATGTAGATTGGCCTGTTTCCTTCAGTCAACACCTGATTTGATATATATTTATATATATATATACACCCCCATATATATGTGTAGATATAAATATATATATATATATATATATATATATATATATATATATATATATATGTATGTATATATCGCTAAAAAACTCGTAAAGTATAAGAGTATCGAACATGGCGTCGTGGTATGATCGGTAATATTTCCATCAGCCAAGAGAGCTGGCGCAGATTCGACTCCTAACCAAAGTTGAGCGGACTCGTTTAGTGTTGAAGAAACTATAAATACATAAGCCTACATACACTCTATACATAAATGTATGTATGTATACATATGAGTCTGTGCGCGTGCGTGTTTGTGTACTTTCATCACAAACAGTCTTCCATAATCCCTCAGCTTAAGCTCAAAACCTTACCCAGATATTGAACCACCTACGCCCTCATCTTACTGTGCACATAATCTCCCTTAGGAACAGACCTACTACCTACTACCTCCTCTTCCTCCTCCTCCTCCCGTTTCTTCTCACCTACCGCAGCATCTTTACAAAAACGAGGCACTTATCCTTCTTTCTAGAATCCAACTCCTACATCGACATGTCTGATTATGATGCCCCTCCACCATTTCCCCCATCCCCTCCCCCTCCCTCGACAAAAGATATCTACTATAGCCGCCAGCGCCCACCCTTCCCTCTCGGCCCCCCCCCCCCTCTCTATCGCATCGCTCCCTCACCGAGGGGCACTCCGATACCCCTCCATGGAACTCCTGCAACCCCGGCCCCTCCGCTGCACCAACACCTCTCACTGCAGGCACCATCAAAAGCCCAGACCACTCGGGAGTGCTAAAGACAAAGGCAGCGACTCTCGAGTGTCTCCTGGCCTACTTCCTGTCTGCCTAGAACTCGGCCTCAATCTTCCACAAACACGTTTCCTTCGGCTTCTCCTCCGACGATGACGGTTTCCTCCTCCTCCTACACCTCCTCCCGCTCCAGTTCCTTCTCCTCCTCCAAAGCGACCTCGAACCTTGAGACATTTAACAAGTACCAAGACGTTAATGAGTATAACCAGGAAGGACCTCCTTGAGGGGTTGTTCACATTAACGCTAACAGAGCGACAAAAATGGCGAGAAACTGCGTCCGCATTCAAAAAGTACATTCACACTAAGGAAAAAAGCGCTGGTTGCTTAGGCCTTCGAACGCTCCCGAACAATCTCTCTTTCTCTCTATTATAAAAACACCGAGGGATATTTTTCCCCTTCGTTAACTTGTTCATTTAATTCTGGTAAACCCCTACGTACACTGAAAGCTGTCAGATTCCGGCATGAGGACAGGCACACACCCTCAGTAAAAAGGTAGTCAAGAGATATGATCAATTTTCACTAAGCTCCACTGCAACACGACGAAAACCTACCTTTACCATCACCGCATAAATCTTACGACGTAGTAAGTGATTCTCGTCACGAAAACTTCGATGGAGTATATGTCGCTAATGACGCAGTTACAAAATGTCGCAGTGCCGCGTAGTATGAATGCGACTGGAAAATGACGATCTAACGATGCATTCAATGTAAAACGTAGCGATTAATAATACACAAATGCTTCATATTACATATTTTTTTAGTATTTTGTACGAGTAACTTATATAAAAAAAAAATAGCTGCCAAAGTTTGAATGACAGCAAGGTTAGTGTTAATCTAGCATTAAGATTTGTCATGATGCTTTGAGCATGTAGGTATTACCTGGTAATACAAAAATGACAGCCAATGCCATTAGGCTACAGTAAAAAAGGAAGTTACTCACAATATATTCTATCATGATGTTTCTCATTTATATGTAAATTCCCTATTTATCTAATAATAAAAATACAGATCCCAAAGTAAGAACGAACCTGCTACTGGCTAAAGCCATCTTTACATAAAGAACAGCCTCGCACCAACAATTGAAATTCGCCTACGGGCGCGCATATTACGTTCATGCGACAAAGCCTTGAGCTGCATTAATGACCTAAAAAAAGAAAAAAAAGAAAAAAAAAGAAAGAACAAGACCGGGTTCTTTCAATTGTGATGACAATGCAAGAGCTAAAACAAAAGCCCAATATCTCGAATTAGAGAAAGAAAGAAAGAAAAAAGAAAAAATCTTCGATCTCATTTCCGTGAATAATAATGAGCCCACTTGAACCTGCAGATTCTCAGTTCGAGAGCAACCTTTGTAATCGCAAAAAGGCAACGATTCTGAGTGCCAATATATAGTTTCTCTCTCTCTCTCTCTCTCTCTCTCTCTCTCTCTCTCTCTCTCTCTCTCTCTCGTGATCGCCAAAAAGGATTGTAAACCTAAGTACAATCTGCTTGAGAGACTATTATAAACCAATTAATATCAAAACTAGCCTTCGGTAATAAATAAACTGTTTCAACCCTTACCAACGAACAGATTACCTATCTAATTAATCGTTTCGCCTCGGCACGATAGGAAATGATCTCAACTAGTCACGTCTCTTATCATTTATATGATGGCAAACATATTCATGATATCCTTTTTAAAGCATATACTATGATATCATAAAAAGGTAAACAGCATTACTCTCAATTTGCGTAGCGACCAATATTCCGTTTTCCCGACTTCTAACTTGACTTAAAAACTGCCTAAATTATTATCATGCAGGCAACACCTGACTTCCGGCTTAAAGACTGGAGAGGTTACCTTCCCTGCCTTGGGGAGAAAAATAAAACTTACTATACCCGCAAAAAACCTATCAACCTAACACAAGTGAAAATACATCACAATGGGTTCGAAAGACATAAACAAGTATTCACGCTCAATGTGTTTAAACACCTGTTCCATATCTCTGATAATTATAAAAAGAGCTGCCTAAATAACTGCGATGGCAGTGATCAGGTGTTTGCTATATTTGTATCATCCCAGACATGGATAAAGCAAAATTAATAAACATCTTAATGAAAAATTACTGCGCTTAATTTTCTTTTAATCTTTTCTTGTATGCACTTGGGGCTTTAATAGAAAATCTAGAAGATAAGGCAGTATAGAATTTGAAACATAACCCTAATGAACGGTAGACTGAGCGTTTGAAAAGAAATCGAAAAAAAAAAAAAAAGTCTTATTTTTCTGTCTCCTCCCACCCCTTGTTACTACACTATCTACTATGTCAATTTAATGGACACACACGAATAACTAAGCGCCTTCACTCTGCAGCATTCCGATATGATTAGAGTAGCTAAATATTCGCAGCCTTCAGAGTAAAGTCCTTTCTCCTCCATTTCGTGTTTCCCACGATTCTGGGCGCTACAAAGGCACTGGGTTTTATCCGTCCATCCAAATGGACCCTTCATCTAAAAATACAAAAGCGAATTCCGATGACGAAGAAAAAATACTGCGGAAAGAGTGGTTTTACATGATAAAAGTCTGACCACTTAATGTTGCTTCCACTGTTTGCTGTGGTGCATGGACGTCAAATGAGCAGCAACCAACACTGAAGAAACAATGCTAAACTCTATTGAAGCTCCATTAAAAAATTACAAAATAAAAAGCTACAGATACAGATCATAGATGCAACTTTGAAATCCCGCAAGGGATGGGAGTTTGGATTTAAAATTAAATACAAAATATAATTCCATTACCTCTGAACTTCACGCAACGCGCCCTATACGAAGTGAGGCAGGGCAAATGAAAGGCGAATGCTGGCTAGTTCAGCAAGTTTGCAGGCATAGAAGGCTGCCAAATAGGGTTAAAACTTATAACAAAATCTAGTCTCCTCACAGCAGAGATAGCGATAAACGGGTATCCTCGTCGCGTACTTCATCTCGCATTTCTGCCAATGTCGTTCCATAGTAATGCATGCAACTGCATAAACTTACATGGCTGAACATGCACCAGCGTGTCCTCAAACAATGTTACGACCTAGGAAAGAGAGAGAGAGTGTTATGGGAATATTAGCCCCGTCCCCCAACCCCCTTTCAAACAGAGACGCGGAGGAAGGACGCTCACTAACAAACAAACACCTGGAATAAAGGCAGCCGGGAGACACCATCAAAAGCTTGAGCTGGTGACTAGACCACTCAACGCTTTAAAAGCCACACAACTCTCGCTCGCCACTGCCTTTTTTCTCCCCCCACAAACATTCTCAACATTTTAAGTATAATCTTTATTGTGGCTTCAACAATACTTTGTTTGCTGTCTTGATTTTTTTTTTCACATGCAGGGGTAGGTGGCTTCCTGAATGTACTTTCTCCCTCTCTCACTTGCAAGTGTAAAAACTTGAAATAAAATATGATATATGAAAATAATATATCTATATATATATATATATAATATATATATATTATCTTATAATATATACTATAATATTAGTATTATATATACATATATATGTGTGTGTGAAAATTCTAACATAGGATAAAAACTCTGCATACACCACACAACACTGTATATAATTATAAACTGTCAAGACAAATTACAATTACCAAGACAGAAATTGACGTCATTTAAACATTAGTACAAACTATCACAGAGAGATTTCGAGTCAGTACAAAATTCTAATAAAAATTCAGTCCACACCCAAAGCAGTATAGCTACAGCGACTGAACAAAAAGAGGAAACAAGAAAATCAGGAAAAACTATTTTTTCACCTTCACCTTCGGGAGCTGTCTTTCCTTTCTCCCTGTCATTCTTGATTTCCAATTTCTACGATAATCCCTGTCCGTGGCCTAGAGCACCTTCGGCCCCCTCGTCCACTTTATCCTACAAACAGGCATTCCATTCCAATCCCTTGGAAGACCAAATCGATCAGCTCCACAATCGTACTTTTCACTCTGCTCAACTTTACAAACTGAAAACTAAAAAAAAGACGGCCGACGTATTTCCATGAAATAAGGACTCTTTAAAGAGAAATATCTGTCATCATTTAGTAATATTAAATCGAAGAGTCATCTGAAAAGGCCCTTTTAGTAGGAATATGGAATGGTTGATGTAGTGGATGTTTTCTGAACGGGGATTTACTATTCATGATTCAGCAGGTATGGGGTGAACAGAGCATGCATATACTATATATATATATATATATATATATATATATATATATATATATATATATATATATAGATATTTATATATATAATATATATATATATATATATATATTATATATATATATCAACCCAGTGGTGTAAGACACTCCAGTTGAGATTGCTGTTACAGTACAAAAATTCCTGTATTTTCTAGCGAGGCGCACAAGCTTCTTACGCCTCTAAAAGCCAAACATTTTTACAAGTATATCGAGAGCACGGGAAATTACCGTGGTTAAGTCGTTCACATACAATGATGCGATGCTAACGGTCATGTCTCATTTTATAAACAAAGTAGAGTAACTTGAAAAGACTCAAAGGCAGGAGAGCCTTTTATAATAATGAAGCGTATTCGCCTCTTAGCCTCATATATATTTATTTCTTTTGTGGTAACGTTTACCGGTGTCGTCCATTTTTTCCGTTTGGACAGGAACAGAATGGAAAATGAAACAGAATATAAATTTAGCTCAAAGGCCAAGCACTGGGACCTATGAGGTCATCCAGCGCTAAAGCGGAAATTAACAGTGAAAATGTTTGATAGGTGTAACAGGAGGAAAACTTCACAGTTGCACCATGAATCAATTGTAAGGAAAGGGTGGAAAGTAAGATGGAAGAAAAAAAATATGAAAGGAGGCACAGTAACTGGAATGAAAGGGGTTGCAGTCAGGGACCGAAGGGACGCTGCAGAAACCCCTAAGAAATGCCTACAATGCATCGCATGAGGAGCACTGACGGTACTAACCCTTACGGAGGTTGTTTGGACAGGATATAAGATGTTGAGATATTGATAAATAATAAAAATAATTAATAGTCATACATCAGTCATTAAAATATGCTTGATATAAAGCCAAACAGGTTTAACTTATGCGAAGAAGAGTGGCAAATTATAGTGTTTGTTATGTATTCCTTTTTCTATGCATCTGTAACTCCTTATTTCCTTGAAGTTGACGGATACTACAGACAGATACGTACCTATCTATACAATACTGTCTATGATTTTGCTAAGCTAAGATAAGACTCCCGGTGAACGTAACGGGCCAAAAATTCAACTTTTCTTTGCGGGACAAATGATGTAGTTTTTCCCGATGAAGAGACCTCTCGGTGTTTTCTCTTCATATCATGCGAAGTAATTGAATAATATTAAAACCCTCTCAGCATTTATACAAAGGAGAAGCAATTCCTCTTGGAATGCCGCACCATGGCTGCTGCTGCTGCTGCTGCTGTGCTGCTGCTGCTGCCCTCTTCCTCTCTCTCCGACATCGATGCAAATGTACCTGGGATGCGATTCAGGCTATTTCCTTAATATAGGTTGTTCGTGATCCTGTCGAAGAGACTCTGGATATTGCGAATTGAATTCTTTTCTCTCCTCTAATACAGCGAGATATGAATACAAATCATTTATCAGGAAACGATCCAAGGATTGCAAAAATATATACATTGTATTCCCGACAGAAAAACAAATCGGACCGTACCAATACAAAAGGGTTTCAATGCTTATAGTCAGCCTGAACGAAAAAATGCCCGAGGGGTTAAACACCTAAGAGGTTGAAATATGCGGTTGAATTTAAAGAATTTTTCGAATACCGTCGAATATTCTCCCTTTAAACCTCATTTACATTCTGGAAGGGAAAAAATATTTTATGGAGGTGAGGCCAGTTCAATATGGCGGGTGAGAAAAAGTGGCAGCGGAAAGCATCAATTCATAAACGAAGTGAATGCCATAAGAAAAACATACTTATATTAGTAAGGCGAATTTCACAGAGAAACTGCTATCACTGATCATACTACCAAATGTTTTACTTACGCAATACAAAAAAAATATATATATATTTTTCTGACATTTTCTAAACAAGAATTCGTTGGGGCCCAATGCATCTATCCCATAGGGGCTACAGTAATTCATGTATGTATCTACATGCATGAATGCATGTATGTTATATATATATAATATATATATATATATATATATATATATATATATATATATATATATATATATGAGAGAGAGAGAGAGAGAGAGAGAGAGAGAGAGAGAGAGAGAGAGAGAGAGAGAGAGAGAGAGAGAGAGGTCGCTGAAAAGAATGGGAAAAAAGAAAAATACATAAAACCAAGTCAGGCAACATCCAACATGTCTGAATAATGTCGAAAGAGTAACGAGATATAAACATACGGTAGCTTACTCATGGAAAAAAAAAAAACACATAAAAAACTAAAGAGGTTAAAAATACATGTCATTAGGAGAGATGAACATGATATGAACGAAAAAAAAAATCCTACATTATAAAAATCATAGTCACCACTGACGAGCTGTGACAGCAAAGGTTAAACTTAACGTGAGATTAAAACGGAATGGTGAAGGAAAAGACCGTTGAATTTTATAATGAGAATAAGAACGTCTCCGGCCTCTTGAAGTTGGAATTTTATCTACTAAGGAAAAACACTTTGCTTCGGTCGTTCCATGTTAAGTAAGTAATGGTTACCATCTCAACAAAAGGGCATTGTTTAAATGTGACTTGAGTACACTCCGAAATATATATATATATATTATAATATTATATATCTATATAATATATATATTATATTAATATATATTAATATATATAAAATTTCTTTCCTATAATGTAATATTATAAATATTATATATATATATATATATATATATATATATATATATATAAAATTTCTTTCTATAATGTAATAGCGCTCTCTGTATTTAAGGGCAAAATCAAATAGAAAAAAAATTACGGCTACGTCACCCCATTAAAATTAACATTATTTTTCGATTATTAAGTAAACAGACTATATAGTATATGTATATGTGTATGTATGTATGTAGTATGTTATAATATCAAATTGTATTTACATTGGGCATAACTGCACGGAAATGTTATTACACCACAGTTTTCAAAAGAAATAATGCAGTCCTAAAAACATACTACATACTACGAAAAAAAAAAAAAAAAAAAACTTAATTTTGCTGTTTTCGTTGAAATATACAACTACGTTTAACTAAGGGTAAAATACGGGTGATGATACCAAGGTGTTTCAACATGGATGATATTTATAATACAAGCCATTACTGATTAAGCAATATGGTCAACCCAGTATAGGCATTTAAATCTACAACAAGTTTTACTGCATTGTTTACAGTGCCCTCTTAGGCCGGGTATTAACGGTCAGGTTTACCTGTCAGTTAATCGAATGTGGCCTTAACACCACGTGTAGACGACACTTTATGGGCAGAGTCAGTCCATTCAGTCCAGAACGGATGAACTGATGGAATTGCCTCAAGTCTTTCGACCGACTGGCAGTGGCAAGCGATTGCATGTGCGGACGGGTTAGTAACAAGCAACACTTTTGTGACAGTTCGCCGCTGGATTTCGCCTGGGGAGGATGTCAGCCGCTCTGACCATAAAATGAAGAAACAATGTAAAGGCCTAATTCATTTCATTGTTTGACTCTGCAGTGCTATTTAAATAGCAGGCCGTTCTGAATTCTAATCATAGGCAAACTGATATGGGTCTAGGCCAGTGTCCTAGCTTTTTATGAACGGTTTTACTGGTGTAAGTAAGCTTTACGGTTCATTTCATAAATAACTGATCCAAACCAAGTTCTACTTTAAATTTGTTCATTGATATTGTATGAAAATAGACATCTCTCTTTAATAAGCAATATAAAGATCATACTTTCTTCCGCCAATTCACTTCTTTCCTATTCTATACAGCTCCACCTCCTCATCAGCCAGCGGCGAAGCCAACGGGAGAACTGAAGACGATGCCCTTGAGTTAACAGTCCGACTGACAGTTCTACTCTTTTCGGATGGACGCTCATCCGTCGAACGGTCGCAGATGAATATCTGAGCGTAAATATGCGGCTTTTTTTTTTTTTTTTTTTTTGTTGGTTTCCGACGTGAACATTTCCTTCAAACAAGATATTACGTAGTATTTCACAACTATGAATGCAAAGTTGCAATTTATTACAATGCAGTAATGTTGTAAGCAATGCAAAATGCACCCAAGCACAGATTTATAATTCCTGAAATATTGGGGGTAGGAATAAAAGATTTTGAGGGGAAGCTAATTTATCGATAGACCACTACTGCGTTGACTGCCAACAATGACCTTCGTCAATAACCTTTTTATTCGGAAAGCAATATTTTTCTGTAATTTTGTATTCTTCACATTCATTTTCCTTTTATCCTCTTTCAATGGCTCTACTCCCTTTCATCTTAGAAGTTATTTTCCTTTGCACTTCAAAGTATTTTCTTCATAATCTGAAGGACTGAGTTATTTTGTGACCGGTCATTATTACATTACTACTTCGGGGCGTCACGTGGTGCTTCTTCATGAAAAATAAAATAATATAAGACTAAGTTTCTTTTTAAAAAACTTTATGAAAAATGCACTAAAAAGTGAAATATATATAAATTTTTATAGACACCAGGATTTTCTTTTCTTGTAATTAATCATGCCTGAAACATAGACGCGTTGGCGACAAACATGGAAGGGAATGCTACAAGAAAAGAAATATATTTCTTTCTCTTTTGTAGCATTTCCTTAATTAAATGTTAGGCGCCCACGTTTTCATTTGTTTAGATATGATTAACTGTAAGAAAATCCCGATGTCACAAAAAATTTATTTTTCACTTCTTAGTGCTTTTTAAAAACTTTTATATATATATATATATATATATATATATATATATATATATATATATATTCTTTTACATTTTATACTTTTTAAGTTTTGACAGAAACTGTAACCGATTTATGAATGTAGCTGACGAAATTGATATCCTGTTAAGCCAAAGCTTATTTACCCAGTCAAAGAACTTGTGAAAAATCAGAAGTTTCATACAACTCCTTAGATATATATACTGGGAGAGGTCACTGCAGGTTCACTAGAGGTCACTGCTGACCTACTGATCATATAAGGTTGTATTAACCCCCGGGATTGAGTAACCAAGCAAAATTTCAAGTCCATCGGACGAAGGGATCAGGTCGAAAACTGAGTTACAAGATCTGACCAAGACAAATAAACAAACATGCACTAAAGCAAGCTAAATAAAAGCTTTTAATAAAAGAACTCCATATAAGGCTTGAACAGAACTTAAAAGAATAACAAATTAATTACTTCAGTTAACTGTCATTTACCGACTAATCAAGTCGCAAGTCTGTTACAATAACAGAATTACATTTGGCATACTAATTAGACGGAGCACATTTTCTCAAAATATATTTAATCATATTTTTATTTATGAAATTTTGGATACACAGCCAAGCTTTGGGGAACTTTCAGCCATTTCGCGCTTGAGAATGAAAAGGGGGAGTGGGAGGAGTGGTTGGACAGCACGATGGAGGATCCAAAGGATTTTTCCATTGTACTAAAATATGAACATAAAGTAGTAGTTTTTGCTGTCATGCGATGGCTTCAAAGAAAGATACTGTTCCTTCTTTCTGTATGTCCGATTCCCTTCTGCTATTTATTTAAAATGAACACCAAATTCTTTGGTGGTTTGAATTTCAAGTCAATAACGCCAGTGGCTTGTTCCACATGAACAAAGTTCACCTTCTGAATAATAAGAAAAATAAGAATAATTACATTAGACGAGAAAAAATACTGACATGCTTCCCACAAAGGATGTGTTGTTACATAAAAAAAAAAAAAAAAAA